>NW_022196912.1:93442965-93463277 GCF_008632895.1 Mastomys coucha | reverse complement strand
AATGTTATCCCCTTTCCCACTTTCAAGACAGGTTTCTCTGTATAGTCCTGGCTGTTATGGAACTTGATTTATAGACTTAGGTTGGGATTTGACTCACCAGTGTCTGCCTTCTAAGTGCTGGGATTAAAGACATGTGCCACCACACCTGAACTTCCTAAATCTTAGAACTTGGTCTTTTATAGCTTGTTGAAAAGTTTATTATTTTTCTTTAAATACTACAGTATCTTGGACTTACTGACTTTTCATGCATTTTATACAGTTTTCATGAACTCTTTGCTATTAATTTATTCCTACATATACTTCTGTTGATAGAGTAAAAGGAACAGGGAAAACCAAATAAAACACTTGTATACCAAAATTCACAGCAGTGCTGTTACTAATAGCCTGAAGGCAGAGACAACTCAAGTGTTTTACTTAACAGCGGATGTGATAAACTGTGGCATGGACATAAAGTTGAAAAGAGGAATGGACTTCTGACACAAGCTACAACATGGAAGCTTAGAAACATGTTAGGTGAAATAAGACAGAAGACAAAAAAAGTGTGCTCCAATTTAGATAAAGTACCTATAATAGGCAAACCGATAAAACAGAAAATAAAGTTTGCCAGGGGCAAGTGACAGAATATTGGGAAATTTTATTATATATATGTATATGTGTGTATATGTATACATGTGTGTATATGTATACATATACACACATACATATATATATATATTTATATAAAACTAGAAGATTCTGGAAGAAATGGTGATGATGACTTTATAAATGCCCCTGAAAATACTGATTTTTATACTTCTGAGGTAAATTTTAAGCAATATATTTTTCTTTCTTTTCTGAGATAGGATCTCTTGGCCTGGCCTGGCCTGGCCTGGCCCTTCCTATGTAGACCAGACTGGTTTGGCATCGAACTCACATATATCTACCTGCCTCTGCTTCCCAAAAGACAGGCATGCACATTATATGTATATGTATATGTGTGTATTTATGTACATATATACATATATATATTCATACTTACTTTCTTTATTAAGATAGAAATCCTAAAAGTTCCCTGTCAATATTTTCCCCTGTAGTCTCTACTGTTATCACCTCCTTTTCAAGGGTTTTCTTTATCTCATTTGCTTTAAAGTTAAATAAAATTGAATATAGATACTTATAATTTTTACATTTCAAGCACAATGATGCAGCAAATATAAAGTACATTTAAAATTTATACACACACACATGTGTATGCACTTGTAAACATCCCACTTTACATCTTTTAGACTTACAAACTCTATAAAATTCTTCTCTGCTTCTCATGTTTGGCTTTTCATGTCAACATAAGATTACAAAATATACATTATAAAATATTTTTAGTTGCCAAACACTCTGTAACATAGAAAATGTAAATTTTAAAACTACCCTCCCACAAGAACAGAAGTTATAAAGGAGGGAAAGATGAATACATCAAAAAGATCTATAATAATATAACTGATACTATTAAGTTATGGGGAGGAAAATTATATTCTTCAAGGAAAATATTGAGCAGAGCTGAAACTACTCTAATTAGAACTACTAAGAAATACAAAATAATTAAATATTTTTCAAGATAATTTTTGCTGCTAAAAGGATAAAATTAAGCAAATTGTCTTGACCAAACCTTTGAGAATTATGTAAAATAAATTCACAAATAAATTTATAACATGGAACATTATTGAAAGATACCACAAATAAGAAAACAGTGTGTATAACATATGATGCTGAAAGTTAACTGAGGCAAGAATGATGCATGTTTTTAAAATATCCTCAAAAAAAGAGAAGAATGGGGACTCAATATTACAAGCAAAAATAACAGGTGGTGGTTGAGTTTTGAGTCAGTTTAGGAGTAAACTGACCTGGTTGTTAAGTAACAAATCATTTTCTATTTCTACGACATATTTGGACAATACATAGGCAAATTTTCCTTGGAAGTAACATCTGATCAGTGTTAAAGACAACAGGGGACAATGCTACTGATTCATTAGATGCAGAGAAATACAAAGGAAGACAATAGGAGCAAACCAGCAAGTCACAAATTCACTGGGGATGAATGCCATGTCTCAAATAAAATAAGGGTACAGCCAACGGAAGCAAATAGGAAGATGAGGCAATAGTCAGGCAACCTCGTCAGCAGTCCAATCCAGAGGGACAAGGCACTTAGAAAAGTAGTGCTAAATACTCTGTACCTATTTATACTATTGCAAGCATACTGGACAGGGCAAAATCAGGCAGGCAGATGGTGGTGAACTTAGTAGGCCACAGTATAGGGGAATGATAGGGGAGCAGATACACAATGCTGGGAGTCTAAATGCTGAAATAGCAGATGGATATGGAAGTACCAGGGCATTTGCTAATGGGTAAAGCACCAGTGAGTGAAAACACAAATTATTCAGCAGATCAAAATAGGTAAAAAGTGGAGAAAATCCAAAGGCAATCAAACAGGAAGACAGGACAGTAGAGAAGCAATGGCAGATCATCAGAAGCAGCCAAGTAAGGTAATGACAAGCTGTCAGCAGGGGAACAAAACACCATTCAGGAAAAGATGAGACTGCGGAGCAAAAAGTCCCTGAACTGGGTTTCTTCCATCTAAGAAATAATTTGTAAACTGCACATGAGAACTCACAAGAAATAGCACACAAATGGAAACAGCAGATGAATCTAAATTCTATTGCCCAGGGATATAGAATTACCCTAGGACATAGATATGTAACAATCCACAAGGAAATTAAATAAATGGGAAAAATGGGTCAAAGCAGTTTTTTTTTTATGATGGGAAAATAAACCAAAACACTAAAAAGTATTAATCTGAAAATGATTGGCTGGGATTGAAGTCTTCGCTTACCCCTTTCTGGAGCCCACAAAATGGGAATGTTGGGAATTTCTGCAGCAGAAAAACAGAAGAGAAAAGGGATTTCTGATTCCCAGTTTGAGGAAAGCAGGTCAAAGTTAGGGCTCTGTGAACTGGTTCAGGGAAAGAAGAACCAGCCTGAACCTTCTCTTCCTCAGAATCAAAGCACTTCTGAGGTCTGAGAAAGGTTAAGGAAGCCCTCAACCCATCACTCCCCACAACCTCCCCTGTCACACTTACCTCCAGTGCAAACACTTTCCAGCAAGGAGGTACTTGGGAAAATTCACATCAAGGTAAAATTTGAGGATGGCCAACTAATGGTATTTTCTGTGCAGATCAAGGTTCTGATTCAGTGAGATTCCTTCCATTCTCTATGAGTAAGCAGTGGGGATAATTTCTAAAAACGCCCTACATCTTTAAAATTAGATTAGGAAAAACCATCAGGGGCAGTAATACCAATAAATATACATTAATTCTAGCTAAGACCTAGGTGATCTCATCAATTATCTTGGATTTTAATTTATATTCATAACTAAAAAGTTCTTCAGACATTTGCTTTGAGCTCCATGGAATTCATATTTCTGTCATTGAAGTAAAAATCCAATCTAATTCCCTAGATTTTCCTACCCTTCAATGTTCTTCATTTCACTAAATGACAATACATTCCTCAAACCAGTAAAGCCAAATCCTGACTCTTTTACTTGGTTTCTCTTATTCTCTTTGTTCATCTGTTACTTCTTTCAAAATATATCAGTTGGCTATGCATGGTGGCCTTTAATTCTAGCACTTGAGAGGCTAAGACAGAAGAATCGTGTTTATGGACAGCCAGGGCTTTCTCCTGTCTCCTCTTTTCCCCAATCCACAGATTTCCATTCTTACCCCTCCTTCTTTTGATCTAAGTCACTCTTAATTTTTCACCCATACTTTTAAAATTGCCTTCCAACTGATTTCCTGTTAAAACATAAACAAGTCACCCTATACCTCTCTCTACTATTACACTAAAAGGGGCAGAATCATTATACATGATTCATTCCTCTTTCCTTCTTTAGGTCGTTGCTTAAATGTCATCTTCCTTAATGGATGGCCCTATTTTAATTACAATGATGTTTCCTGCTTAGACTATCAATCATCATCCTTCCTGGGTTTATTTTTATCTACAAAGCTTATCTCTAATTTTTATATTACTTATTTTATTAGGTTTGTGCCTCATCTTTAAATCTCTATGTAACCCTATTGTAATTTTCATGGATAACCTTAACAAACTTTAAATTACATTTATTATGCTGTATTGTGTATGTATCAGAGAAAGAGTGTATGCACAAATGTACACACATGTGCACCTAAACAGCAGTATTCTTGCTGGAGTCTGTTCTCTCTTTCCATGTGGGTTTAAACAAAAGTGCCCAGGAGTGGTAGTATGTGCCTTTTCCTCTGAGACATCTCAATGGCCCACCACATAGACTTCTGTCTATTCCTGTATTCTCAACGTCATGAAAAGTACATGAATATATAGTATGTATTAAGCACTCAAGTGGTGGTAGCATACATTTCTTGGGAGAATTCATTTTCTCAATCTCAAAGTATACCAAAAGCTCACACATATTTTGAGCTTGTAGATTAGCAGATGCGGATACTAATACCAAATAAGATAGGAGAGCTTTAATATTAGTTTAGTAAATTGCAGCCTAGATGCAGGACCCTCCCTATTGCCTGTTTTCTCATCTTATGGGGAATCTGGGATTCATCTTTACATCTCAAAATGATTGAAAACAAACCAAAAGAACATTTCAAGTCAAGCAAAAATTATATGTGGAAATACAACTTTAGTGTTTACAATAATTTCATAAAGCATAATCAGCATCAATCACAAACATCTTTTAATTATTTGTTCTCAAATAATTTATTCCCTGTGCTAGCTTGGGCATATCTAACCTCCTTTTATGACCCAAGTATTCCTTCTCAGTAGTCTCTGGAAATGCTAGCCTAGTGTTCACAAATTCCTTAAGATAGTTTTTATCATATGTTTCTTTCTCCTCTGATTATGATGATAACTTTTCTTGCTATAGTAGTTTGGACTAGCATCTGTCTTCTTTCAGAATTTGTAGAATTAGTTTGGATGAGTCTGCCTTTATATGTGATGTTACTTTATTCTGTTGCAGCTTTGAATATTCTTTCTTTGTTCTGTACATTTGGCATTTTGATTATTATGTGACATGAGACTTTCTTCTGCATGCCACTTGTACCTGGATGATTCTCTCTTTCCATAGATATGGGGATTTTCAATCATTTATAATGCCTATATATGCTTTTGTGCTACGTGGATGCCAGCACTGGGTAAGTATAATGGAAACTATATAATTTCTGAAAATGATTTGCTATCTATACTTAAAAAATATGTTTAATAATGGTTATTCTAAGATATTTTATATTTACAAAGCAGCATAAGGATAACATAATTTGAGTATGCTACACCAGATTGTCAATACTATCAGTAATGCACCTCCAGGAGAAGGTACGTTTATACTAGGAATTGCTTTGAATAATATATAAAAGCAGTCCCTCATTCTTCTAAGAAACATTTATTTCTGACAGTGATATTCATCTTCCCCAAAGTGTCCCACTTTCAGAATATACCGTAGCAGTAAGCCCTGAAAATGGCAAAAAGCAATAAAAGAAAAAAGTAAATAGGACCTATAAACAGTTTCACATGTAAGTGTCATAAATATCCAAACTTCTAACTATACTATTATAATAATGCATGTGATGTAATCTCTTTTAAACTTCAACCAGAAGAGTTATTAAATAGCCCCATTATATAAGGCTTTCCTATGAAATAGAGTCCTAAATTATAAAAGGCAAGAGATATATTATAGTAATAGGACACATTTTAATAATATTTAAAAAGTAACAATAGTTTTTGTGCATTTAACAATTTTTGTAATTTATTTCACCGTAGTTCATGCCAAATTATTATTACTCTTTTAAAACTCTATTTAGAATCACTTCTTAATAGTGGCCCATCTTTTTCCTCTAAAAGGTTCATCCTTAGAATTATCACATACAAGAATTAAGTTATTTAATGCAAACTGATGGGAAAGGGTGAATGATATAAGGGGTAGACAACAAATTTGTCTCAGTGAAGCCCATCACTATAGTTTCTTTATTCTTTGAAGATAATTTATTTTTATGTAAATTAGACCTCCTAGAATCTTTAACTGCTTCTGTATTTTTGTGTATACACTTGGTCACTCTTTCCCAGTTAAATAGATAACAGTAAACTTTCAAAAAGTTTATTGCTTACTTCTAAGCATCTTTTGAAGGAACTTATATCCCTTCTAACAATTCTTAGTTCTGTGCCATTAATAGTAATTGACATTGAAAATCCTACCATATTAGGTATTTCTTTTTCATTTTTAAAAATATTTATTTTATTTTTAGTTATGTATATATATGTGAGTCTGTGCACATGAGTACAAGTTCTCACAGAGGCCAGAGGTATCTCAACATTCTGGATTGGAGTCACAGGCAGCTGTGAGTTATTCAACAAAGAAGGAAAAGAAAGTCTTAACCCCTGAGCCATTTCTCCAGGCCTCTTCCCCTTAATAGGAGCTATGCGTTTTGTCATGTTCTATTATGAAGAAATAACTCTGATGCAATTATTAGAATCATCCCAAATAATTTTTTTTCTGATCCACATCATTCATTCCTATCAGGTCTTTATCATGGAATAATACAAAGTCACATATATGATCATATATGCATCAGCTCTTGCCCTGTGTATGTTCCAGCCCTGACTTTGGTGATAAACAGCAATGTAAATGTGTAAGCTGACTAAACCTTCTCCTCCCCAACTTGCTTCTTGGTCATGATGTTTGTGCAGGAATAGAAACTTTGACTAAGACATATAGTATTATTAGTATTATACTATTAATAGCCTTGATCTTATGTCTTGTGAAGAGAACCTCACTTGCTAGGAATTCATGAGTACAGTATTCCTGTCATTTTCAGAAGACACTGTTTAGAAGCAATGCATTTTTTCATTTTCTTGTTGCTAAGTTTACTAGAGCCTTACAATTTGATGGTTTTAAATGAAAGCAAGGCAACCCCCACTACTAATTCACACATCTAAGTGACTGTATGCCTTTACAGGTGCAGAATTAAAGAAACATTTTATACCTTTATTTTTTTCTACTGGTCTTATCTTACAATTGGGCCTTTTTTGATGTATGAGCTGAAGAAAGGAGATCAATTCTGAGAAAGTTTGTGGCTGGTGGGAAAGATTAATAAATGTAATATAAAAAGTATGGAGACTTGGGGGAAGAAAATGTAGCATTCCTCAATCTATTATCCAAAAATAATTTCCTTTTATGCACAGCCAAGAATAAAACAAAGGCCAGTGGCCAATTTATTTTACAATGTTTCAGCTTTCAATCAAATAGAATTTTCTAGCAATGAACTCATAGGTAGAAGAAATACTGATTGAAATGTTTAAGCAAAAGGTGGGGAATGATAAAATGAACATGTTCAGCCTTTGAAATTGAAGGCCTTTAGTTTCCTAAAAATCTCATGCTGTGATTTCCTCTTAGTTACAAACAGTAATTTTATATAAAATGATAAATATACAAGACAGAGAAAATCAATATTTATTGATTGTCTTGATTCTGAGATGCACTAACTGAAGTTCACAAACAAACAAAATTGAACTGTGGTACTACTGAGCAGCTTAAATTTTGTACACAAATAATTGTAAGGATAGTTGCTAGGCTGGAGATCAAATAAGGACTCTTCTTTCTTTGCCTCTTTTTGTCCCTGTCCCTCTCTACTACCCCACTTTCATGTTTTAGAACTCATACCTAGGTCTTCATTCATGACAGGCAAGAACTTTACTTCGGAGTTATGATCATACATGTGTGTCCTTCCCTTTTAAAACTCAAGATATAAAGTTTGTTTCTAAAATGAAAAATTAGTCGTGTTTGTTGATTTACATACTTGAAAATTGCAAATTTAGAAAAGGATTTTTTTTTATGTGTGGATGTATGCTATCTGAGCACGCACGTGTGCATGGAGTGCAGCATCTGGTATCATCCCTACATCTCTCCACTTAACCTTAGGAGACAGGACCTCCCACTGAATCTTGACTTTGTTGATTCAGGAAGACTACTGAGATGGCCAGCGTGCTCTAGAGAGTCTACTGTTGTGTCTGCCCAGCATTAGTATTACAAGTGTGTGACCATCTCTTTATGGGGTGCTGGGTATCTGAACTCAGGTTGTCATGCCTTATGAAGTATGTACTTTACCAGCCAGGCCTTCTCTCCATCTCCAAGGGTACATTTTAAGTTTTGATGGTGGAATGTCTTCTTTGGTGACTGCATTTATAAGATGCCATTTCTAAGGAATCTTTCAATTATGACAATTACTTTTTCTTCTTTCTATATTGTGCCACTGTAAAGATTCTAAAACACAACAATATAAACCCAGTTTATTTGTCTTTGTACAACATGGTATGTATCCTGCTCTATGCAGGAAGATTTAAGTTTATATTTATATGGACATCCCTCCTAAATTTAACTTCTTCTGTACTCCTAGTAATTTCCTAGGAGTAATCACTAGTAAAATCACTAGTAATTTCCTCTCTCCACATTTGAAAGTGATTCCTCCTCTGCCACTTTAAATTAGAAACTATTCAACTTTCTCATAAAAAAAAAAAAACAACTTTTGGCTTGAATGGCAGCATATTTCTGGCATTTGATTTATACTGTTATGATCTGTCATATACTTTATCAGTACATACAGTTAGGTACTAAGCTCAGCAATACTCAAGATTTTTCATAACTGAGAGTTAAAATTAGTAAAATCAAGGACTGAAGCTGTTAGCAGTGTAGAAACTCATATATATGTTTCTGTTCTAAAATAGATACTGTTTTTCAATAAGTAATACAAAATTAATTAGAAACTCTACTAAGAAAGACGATTATTAATCTTTATGTTGATGATATCAAAATATCATTTTTTGGTATGCAATACTCATTTATAATTTTGTATTTGTTTGTATGTGCATATGCATTATGTATGCACATGTATGTGAGAGCACTAGCCCACAAAGACACATGTAGAACAAAAGGTTGAAATCAGGTATCTTCATCTATTATTCTCCACCTTATTTTTTGAGACAGCTCTCATGGCACTGAACTACTCATTTAAGTTAGACTGGCTGACTGGTGAGGTTCCACAATCTACCTGTCTAGAGCACTGCCCATCCCTATGCTGGGTTATAGGCACTTCCTGTTGCATCTTTTATGTGAGCACTAGGCATCTAAACTGAGGCCCTCATGTTCATGCAGCAAGCTAATCACTCACTGAGACATTTCGCTAGCCCAGTGCTTGAGTTTTAATGAAACCATCAATGTTAAATTTAATTTAGATGTTAGTTATTGCTAAAATGCTTTTTCATACACCTGAGCCATTTCAAACCAAGACTGAGAAACTTAATAGTGGAGACAAATTACATGAAGCTATAATAAACAAATTGCTCTGCAAACTTTAGAGACAGCTTGTCAGAAGCTAGTTAAACCAGATACACAAGTAATTCTCACACGACACAGATTGCTCTTGTATTTCTGTACCATGTCTTTAAACAATCGTGGAAAAATATCAACTGACATGCTTATTTTGTGGATATACTAAAGAAAGTCTATTATTGACCATTTTCATTATTTGAATTTCTATAAACAACAACGTTTGAGCAAGATATAGTAAAGAATTCACTACACAGGGAAATATAGGTTTAAACAGCCTAACTTACCTTAAATTTTACATAACAGTGCTCAAATGAGGATACCTCTGACAACAATATCAAAGCTTTTCCCTATATTATATTGTTTCTTCACAATACTGAGTCACATTACTAAATGGAAACACAGTTCCCATAGAGCATGAGGATTATAGGATGGCTTCTATAAATGATCTCAAATGCAGCCACCAAATCAGAACACAGAGATGTTCAGGCCAGGTTAAAATATTTCAAGTATAAAGATTTTAAGTATTTTGCTTCATAGGTGATTTCACATTGTCACATGATCCTAGTTACAAAGAAGAGATTTGAGATCTTTAAAAACCTATGCCTGACAGTATTAAAAAATTATGCTACCTAGTATTAACAACAATAAGAAAACTATAAAAGAATATTTATACCATATATATTTTTTATTGTGTGACTGTGTACATGTATGAGGGGGCTCATGGGGCATAACATATTTTGTCCAGTTGAATACGGAATGTACCACTACTTGATACATGTAGTGAAATAATCAATGTGTTCTATAGAAAACTGATATTCAGTTAAAAATAAATGAATAATTCAAATGGTTTGTTAGAAGTAAAATTTGATAAGACAAATGAATAAACACATTAGCTTTCATATGCCTATGTCATAATGTAAGAGAGTGTTTCTGTTGTTAAAATGCTGGGTGTTCTTTAGGTGATTTTGTTAAATGTAAATTATTACTTTCAATAGAATATAAAACTGAGAATCATTAAAACATAATTAGTGACTGAAGTCCATTTTGGCTTCTTTACAACGACTCATAGTATTCTTGTTTCCCAAGAATTATGAAAAAAAAGTTAAGGTTTGGGTAAAATAATACCTGATTTATAATATTCACTATTAAAATTCTGACAAATATGAACAAGTTGAGACAAAACAAAATCTTACATAATAAGTGGCATTAATTTTCTTTGATTTTCAAAGTAGATTATTTCATGAAAAAGAATCCTAACTACCTAGGTTGAGCTATTCGTAGAAAAGCTACAAAAATAATCTGTTCCAAAGAAATCAAAGGTGTCCTAATAAACCTGTTAGTCAAAAGAATACATTCAGCCACGCACAAATTTAAAATCTATTCCTAGCACAAATACTATGTTTAAAAGAAAAAAGGTGCAGGCTGGATGCCTTCACCTATAGCAACTCAAAACTATATACTTTTCTGAATGTTTAACTACTCATTCTTTCTTATACTTCATAATGACCACTGTTAGCAAGAGACTTTGTTAAAAAGTACTAAATTTTTTTTTTTTTTTTTTTGGTTTTTTGAGACAGGGTTTCTCTGTGTAGTCCTGGCTGTCCTGGAACTCACTCTGTAGACCAGGCTGACCTCAAACTCAGAAATCCGCCTGCCTCTGCCTACCAAGTGCTGGGATTATAAGCGTGAGCCACCACCACCCGGCTTAAAAAAGTACTAAAATTTTTAAGTGTAAGTTTTTATATAATGAATAAGAAATCTGTTTCATCAAGTTTAAATTTCAAAATCTTCTTACTGAGAATGGCAGAGATGTTTTTTATTTATAGATGATCTATCAGGACAACACGATAATACACATACTTAAAGAAGGCAGAATAATATCTTTCTTTGTAACTTTTAAGATTAAATGATATAGAAAGTAAATATAAATGATTCAGATTACTAAATTGTATTGGTGAAATTCAGAAAAAAAAATTAAAACTGAGTATGATGACTTACATCATTTAGTAGGCAAATGGCCAGCAAGTTTATGTAAGAGATATAATAGCAAAATTTCCCTCAGGCTTTATAGACTATACAGTTCAGCCATATGAACTACTCAACTCATTTATTGTAGCCACAAGCAGTATATAAATGAAGAATTGTGTTCTAAATATATTTTAGATATACTGTAGATAATGAAATTTAAATTTCAAATAACAGCCGGGCGGTGGTGGCACACGCCTTTAATCCCAGCACTTGGGAGGCAGAGGCAGGTGGATTTCTGAGTTCAAGGCCAGCCTGATCTACAGAGTGAGTTCCAGGACAGCCAAGGCTACACAAAGAAACCCTATCTTGAAAAAACCAAAAAACAAAACAAAACAAAACAAAACAAACAAAAAAACCAAAAAAAAAAAAAAACTCAAATAACATGTTTAATTTTTTCCAGGCACGTGAAAATGCAAATCCTTCCACACTTAACAGGATATGCAAAGAATGACCGGTAAATTTGGCCCATGTCAGATTCTTGGTTCCAGTGGCAAAGCATCAGGTTTATTTATTTATTTTTTTAATATACTGACCATGTCTTACTCATATTTTAAATCTGGAACATAGTATGCAATTTGATACATGAAGAATATTAAAAATACATAGCTTTAAAAATTAGATAAAACTAGGTGTAATTGTATTTGACTACGATAGAAGTAATAGATCAGTGTGGAATCTTTAATTCTAACTTAGGTGAGCCTTGTAAAAGTTCTGAAGTTTGATTTTTACCTTGTGAATTTAAGCACCTTAATATTTTCTAACATACTAAATATATTATCAGATACTTTAATAATTATATACTTTTTGTATGCTTTCAGTCTGGCCTACAACTAAACATCTATAATCAAGTTTTTTGTTTTTAAGATTCCTTTTGGAAACACAATTAAGTAACAAGTGAACATGAAGAGCAAACACATACCAATGATTTCTTATGTTCATAAAATTTGTAATTCTTAGACTTTCATAGTGCAAATTATATAACTAGCAGATCAAAGAAATGTAATACATCTGAAAATATAAAGTATTTCATGTTAAAATAATGCTAAAATGTTAAAGATTGTGATTATGCTATCATATGTAAGCTTTGATAGTATCCTACACTTAAAGATGAAAGCAGAAGGCACTTGTAACTATTACATGAAGCATACTCTATGATATAGGAATGAAAATTGGAAACAAATCCATAGTTTAGGGAAAATCAATGCTGAAAGCCTTAAGGCTGTAACACAAAACAACTTTATGGAATTTGCTACTTCATTTTCATTTTAAAAACAGAATTATAAGAAATATAAGTTGATTAAAATTCATTTCACTTACAATTCAAACCAAGTGGCAATAAGTTTGGTTTGTTTATTTTCTTTATCATTTTCATTCTTAATGTATTTCCCCTGATGGTAAAAACATCTGACCAACATTTGTCTCTTGTGTTTGTACATCAAACTAATTCACAATTAGTGATTGTAAAATAGTAGTCCTATGAGAAAGGAACTTTGCATTATTTTGTAGTTGTGAAATAAATAATTGTTTGAGTTACGTTCTAACACTATTTTAAACATTTAGTCAGCGATGGCTGTATACTTATATAAATGTGTCTAGCAAAACTCTACTTTGTTGTGTAAATTTACAAGACAATTTACAAAAAAATTTGCAAAAAATTATTATATAGTTTCACTCTAGAATTAAAATTTTAATTTATCATTTAAGTACCATAGGAATTATGTCTACTTAAGGGTATAAAGAAAATTATAATTGTTTTGGAGGCCCTGTCTTCTTTTAAAGTTTTTTTTTTAATGAAAACCTTTACAGTTAAACAGCTTTTGTCATAGATATTCATATCCTATCTGCTCTAAATGGAAAGTATACCCTGATAAAAACATTGAAGAGCAAGTTGTAAATAATCAGATAAATCAGTGCTTTAAAAAACAGATACTGAACACATACACTGAACAATTACATAGATTGTAAGCTTAATGCTTTATCCAGGTACTTACTATATACATACAAAATTTAAGTTTGCATATAGTTTGGTTTTTAAGTAGTTGAATAACACTTAAAAATAAAATGCTGCTCAATTTCTGATATATGAAACATAAAAAAATCACGGTGACAATCTTATCAATAAATAGTACCAAAGGAGGAAATAAAAATATTATGATAGCATGAATTTCAGAATTTATATAAAGATGTAAAGGATCAAATATACTGCTTGGTAGACAAAATCAATTTGATGGGATTTTGAAGATTTCATGGATAGATCCTGAACTAGTGATGAGACTTCATTTATTTGTTTGGTAGTTACATTAAAAAGAACCTCTTCTACAACTTGGTAGCACATAAAAGAAAATGCTTAACCAATTTAAGTACACTCATGTGAAATGTTAGCAGTGGTATTAACTGAAGGTTCATAGATTCTTATGTTTTAATTATGCATAATTTTATGAAAGTGAGTGCGAGTATAGGTCATCAAGAGAAAGAGATTTAAAGAGGGGGAGATTAAAGCAAAGGGGATGAATAGGATAACAGGAAACAATTGAGTGCATGTGACACTAACTGCAAGACTACTTGAGGTAGAAGGGTTGGGGGGCTGACAGAAGACCAGAGAGTGAAATAGAAGAAGATTAACTAAAACAATATACCATGAAAATGTCATAGTAAAACCTCTTAGCTTGTATATTAATTTTTTAAAAAATAGAATGAAAGCTGGGTGAAGAGATGGTTTAGTGTTCAGTCCTAGCACCCACATCAAGTATTTCACAACTGCCTGTTATTCCAGATCCAGGTGATCTTACTGACACCCTCTTCTGAATTCTGTGAGCATATCTGCATTGTTTATATACCTCCACATATCTATATACACAGGTAATGAAAATAAATCTTTAAAAACAAATTTTCACAGAACACTGGGAAATAGATAACTCAATTTCCTTCATCTTAAGGAAATTAAACAGAGTGGTTAAATGACTAGACCACTGTCTAACACAATTATAGTTCCTGATTCTCCATGCAGAATTCCACAAACTCCCCAACTCCCCTGAATAATAGTAGTTCCTTTTGCAATCCATTACAAGTCTCAAACTCACAAGAAGATCTACATAACTTCAGGATAGTGCTGTTCATCAGAAACACCGAGTTATTAGAATGTTGAAACTTTCAGTCTCACAGATAGGGTGGAGTTTCTATAAAGATCATTATGCATTAAAGATTCCCATTGCTCAGGAATTGGTGAATGAATTTGGGTTTTGTAATTGTACTTCATCCGAACAAAGCATGGACTTTCTATTAGTAGTCCCTCCTATACCCTGAATAATGCCCTTCTTTTTCCACAAAGCTAGTTCTGAGTTGTATAACATATAATAAAAGTTTTGTATTCCATTCCAGCTAATGATATTTTGGGAGGTAAGGAGTATGTGAATCTACAGACTTTGTAGAAAAGCAGAACAAAAAGTGTCCATAATATGGGAAATTCAAGATTTATGAATCTGGGAAATTCAAGATTTATCGATGGTGTCAGAGGTGGGGACAGTCTTGTAGTACAGAACCTTAAACTTTGACAATCTGAACAATTCCGGGTCAGAATCTAATTTAAATGAGATGAAAGGCAACTGATGTATAAAGAATTGGAGAACTAATTACTGTGAGAAAAAAAGTTCCACACATGTATCATTGATGTAAAAGAATGTAGCCCACCTACACCTTGTTGGCCAATAGAAGAGAAAGAATTGAAGAATAACTTGAGATTATAGTAAACAAGATACTTGGTGATATTAACTATTTCATTACAATTAAAAATAACATTATTTAGTTATGACTGAATTCTATGGCAACTTTTTCTATTTTGTGACATAAAAATAAATACTAAAGTAAACATATCAAGCCATCACACAAAAAATGATAGATTCATTTATAAAATCTCAAAATCATTTAAAATATCTATACTCTAAAAATCAAGACTATCATATATGTAGTTTGCTTACAAACAAACAAACAATAACAACAAACATAAAATATAACCACATCACTACAAAGACAGTTTCCCTGTCAATCATATTCTTTTTAGTTAGTCACATATAAAAACGGTCAAATGACCTCCTCAAGTTAGGTGACAGAAAGTAAATAAGTTGCATACAGATGATTTTTCGACTTATATAGTTGAAGTTGACACTATCTCAAAATAAAAAATCTTCTGAATGCTTTAGAAGAAAATATATTTTATTTATGATTCCAATTACAATAATAATATAAAAAGAATGATACTAAAATAGAACAGTCAAAAATTTTAGGATTTGTTTTAGAAATGTATATATTTAAAACATAGACAGTACTTCTAAGAATTTAGGAGTATAGTTTATTGGTAAGAAACATTTATACCACATAAGGATTTGCCTGAAAATCACACTGTGAGCATCTACTGCAGTGTGAGGAAGGGGAAAAGTAATCAGTACTTGCAGGCATACTTGTGGATTCTAATACTAAAATTTAAAAACATACAAAGACAGCAATTGTTTAATGAATGAAGAGAAAAAGAACCTTAGCTAGAATAGTATACTAGTTGGAAATAGAAGTACATAGTTAATAACATGTTGAAATGGAACCAGAAACATAACATTCTCTTGAGGGGTAAAGGAGGCTAGGTCATAATGGTAAAATAAGTTTCCACTACTCTGCAGTAATGCTGGACATGTATTCACGTTTTCTTCTTGCCTAATTCTCCTGCCTGTGTTGATGATAGTCCCGTGCCATAAAGCAGAGATATTTTTATGCTGTTTGGATTATTAAACTGTCCATTTAAACATTGCTCATACTAAAATATGAAAAATATAGTGCATTTTCATTAACTCAGTGTAAATTTAGTATAAATATATAGTAGTTATTTTCCGTGCTTTGAAACAAATTATAAAAGTACTTGAAGAGGGAAATAAGACGCAAATTTGAACTACAGTGGCAAAGCACATCACACCTATGCCATTCTAACTGCCAAAAATGTGTAATAACCTCCTGAAGTTTAGTTGTCATCGAGCAAATGAAGAATTAATTTCTAGAACAGTTCAAATCCCCTCATATTCAATAATTTCAAAGGTAAATTCAGATAAAGAACTACTTTTTTAAAAAAATCTTCTATAGAAAAATATTTGTATTGTCATAGCTATAAGGGATAGTTTTGCCTATAAAACTCAAAAAATAATATGATATAGTAAAAGGAATTGAAAATAAGTAACTAGACTATTCCTTGAACATGAAAAGGGCATTTCATCTCACCTCTGGAGTGACATCTCGTGGTGCAAACCCTGTTCCTCCAGTTGTTAATATCAAATTAAGTTCCTTTTCATCACACCAGTCTATGAGTGTTTCCTAAAATAAAACAAATGTGCAAAAGAACTTACTTGTTTGCTAAAAATGTAAGTAATAATTTGACAGCATAGAAACAAAATGCTTTCAATACGTTCACACTTAATCATAATACAATGCAATTTGTGATATTTATCTGGTTCATTAAAGAAAATGATGATAAAATTTGCAAATTGATGAAAGTAACTTAAACAAGAAATACTGCAGTTCATATTTCTATGTTATGTACTTATATGGCATATTTAAAGCTCAATTCAACATTATAAAATATTTCTAAGTTTAAAAAAGTTAACTGCTATATACTGATTACAAAATCTTATTATTTAATAACAAATTTATTCTAATTAATGGATTAATCCTAATTAACCCACTAAAATTTCAAATTTTAATTATACATGCAAAAAAAACTAACACTTTTTTCTATTATGGATTCAAAAGGAGGAAAATGGTCACAGGCTCATGAACTAGAAGGAAAAAAAAATTTCAAACTATGCCTGCTAGAATGACAATTATGTTTCTCTATAATTTGTCCATTAATGAATAAATATTTTATGTCCAATATGAAGTATGAAAAGTTTTATGCCTTTCAATACTGATTTGATAAGGATTTCTTAAAAGAAAGTAGAGTTTAAATGATACTTTGATATCACTTCTCTACAGTCTGGATTAGAATAAACATTGTGTAGGTAAAACAATGCTTAGTAATAAAAGAACTGATGAATTATCACCATCTCTGACCTTTAAATGTTCTACTGGAACCAAAACAGACATATTGAGCAATGGGATTAAGTTAAAGACCTACACACAAATTTATAAGCCTCTGGACAACTTATTTTAAATAAAGAAGCCAGAAATGCACACTGGAAAAATGACAGTATTTTTAACAAATGGCCCTGGTCAAATTGGATTGCTGCCCCTGTAGAAGAATGCAAATAAATCCATATTCTTCACCCTGTACAAAATTCAAATCCAAATGGATCAAAGACTTTAACATAAAACCAGATACATTCAACATGACAGAATAGAAATTGGGAAACCGCTTTGAATTCACTTGCATATGAAAAGACTCTCAGAACAGAAAGTAGAACATGCATTAAGATCAACAATTAACAAATGGGACCTCATGAAAAGGAGAAGCTTCTGCATGTTAAAGGACAGAATGCTGGACAAACAGAGCAAACTGCAGCTTACAGAAAGGAAAAAAGAGTTTTACCAACTAAACATCCAATACAGAACTAAGATCAATAAAATGAATGTCAGCTCATGCTGTCATGGTGCAGTAGGGGAAACACTCATTCACTGCTGGTGGGAGTGCAAAGATGTACAGCCACTATGGAAATCAGTGTGGTAGTTTCTAAGGAAAATCAGAATGGATCCAACTATACTGCTCTTAGGCATATACCCAAAGGATGCTTTTTATTACCATAGAGAAAGTGGACCCACCATGTTCACTGCTGTTTTATTTGTAACAGCCAGAAACTGGAAACAACCTAGACATCCCTCAACTGTTGGGGTGAGCTTCCCTTAAATAGTATCAAGGTGTGTCTCTGTATTTTCAATTGCTGATAGCTATACCAGCAGAGAGGTAAATCCTGACAGGATTTTGATACTGTCATCTCTATGGCCCAACACTAGGTTTATATTTGTAAATGCTTGTCATTCCTCTTCTGCCCCAAAGATGATTCTCTGAGATTATCGTATTAAAAAGCAAGCTGCCATGGTGAAGGTCAGACAGCCCCTGATGCCTAAAGGGAGCCCTAAGAGATGAAACCAGCATCTTCTTGCTGCTCACTGGTTCAAACTGAAATGTAGCTTTTGTTTAATAAAGAGCTGACACTGGAACATGGGGAAGAAGTAGGGAAGTAGGCAGGAGAGACAGTGCGTGAAGTGGAAGGCAGGCAGGAATGAGACATGGAGCTAGAAGCAAGCACTGAGAACCATATGTAGAGAGAATGGCAGAGAAGCCAAGTTAAGTTACTAGTTAGATGAGAGATTGCTCCAGCAAAGCCAAAAACTTTAAACTATATAGAAGTCTCCATTTCTGACTGGTGTGAGGTGGAATCTAAGGGTCATTTTGATTTGCATTTCTCTGATCACTAAGGATTTTGAACATTTCTTAAGGTGCTCCTCAGCCATTTAAGATTCCTCTATTGTGAATTTCTGAAACCTTAGATGACGACACATGCTAGAGAAAGATGAACAATCCTCCATTCCTGGTGGGATTGCAAACTAGTACAGCCACTCTGGAAATCAGTCTGGAAGTTCCTCAGAAAACTGGAAATAGATCTACTAGAAGACACAACTATACCACTCTTGGGAATATCCCCAAAAGATGCCCTACCACGCCACAGAGGCACGTGTTCCACTATGTTCATAGCGGCCTTATTTGTGATAGCCAGAAACTACCTTGATTTAACTTTGGTATGTGGTATCTGTCTAAAAAAATCTTCTATTTCATCTGGATTTTCCAGTTTTTTTAAGTACAGGCTTCTGCAGTAATATCTGATGATTTTTTTTCCTCAGCTTTTGTTTGTATCTCTCCCTTTTCATTTCTGATTTTGTTAATTTGTACACTGCCTTTGCGCTCTTTAGTTAGTTTGGCTAAGGATTTATATATTTTTGCATTGTACTCTTTGTTTCTAATTGGTTGATTTTTAGCTCTGAGTTTGACTATTTCCTGCTGTCTTTTCATCTTGGGAGTATTTGCCTCTTTCTTTCTTTCTTTTTTTCTTTCTTTCTTTCTTTTTTTACAGGTTTCTCCTTTATTGATTGATTATTTGATTTTCTACACATTTCTATTGTTAAGGGGAAAATCTTAGTCACAACAAAAATTCAAATAATTTGAATAAGAAATGTATTATGAATTAAGAAAGGGCAGAAAAGAGGGGATCTAGATATGATAAATTGCAGAAGCAATACATACTTGACTGGTTTGTGGTTACTTCTTTATCTTTGAAAGAGTCCTTGTTAGAAATCACCTAATCACATAATCATAGGCTACTTCACTCCTTAAAATTAGCTGAGGTCACATTTCTGTCTAATAAACATCACCAGAAACAACCCACACTAAGTTTTGTGTGTATTTGCAGTTATGACTCAAGGTAAGTATCACTCCTGTTTTCAATTGCCTAGATTAGAGCTAATATTTTTTTTCATAAAGACAACATTTATTGGGGGTTTACAGTTCCAGAAGATTAGGATCCATGATCATCAGGCCCACAGGCATGGTAGCTGAGAATTTACATTCTAACTCACAGGTATAAGTCAGAGAGAGCTACTTTGAAATAGCCTGGGCTTTTTTTTTTTTTTTTAGATATTTTCTTTATTTACATGTAAATTTCTCCATTCCCAGTTTCCCCTCCAAAAAACAAAGAAACAAACAAAAACAACAAAAACAAACCCCTGTTGCCTCCCAATTCCCCATGCCTGCCACCCCGCCCTCTCCCACTTTCTGGCCCTGGCATTCCCCTACACAAAGAAGGTTCTGGGGCACAGAACCTTCACAGGGCCGAGGTCCTCTCCTCCTATTGATGATTGAATTTGCAATCCTC
>NW_022196912.1:93433820-93438348 GCF_008632895.1 Mastomys coucha | reverse complement strand
GTCTTGGTTTCTGTTGGTAGGATTCTTGAGTTTGCCTTTTACCATCTCTTGATTTTTGGTGATAGACATTCTTAGTGACTCTGACCAGAGCTTGTCCTGTCCCTGATGCCCTGCAAGACCCCTTAGATTCGTGGGGCCTGTGCCTCCCAGCTGGCTACTCTGGTTTTAGAAACTCACAGGAGAGAAAATGGCGGCTCTCACTGGAGACTCCAGGTCTAGGCGGTCCCTGGAGGCAGGCCCTCCACTTGCAAGGAAGAGGCAGCTAAGGTCGCTGATCCACCTGGGTCACTTGGAAGCTGAGAGGAAGCTGAGAGGATCCTGTCCCTGCTGCCCTATGGCTCCCCTGCGACTCTTGGGGCCTGTGCCTCCCGGGTGGCTGCTCCCAGCTTAGGAACTCACCGGAAACTCTGGGTCAAGGCGGTGCCTGGAGGTAGACCCTCCACTTGCAAGTAAGGGGCAGCTAAGGTCACTGATCCACCTCTGTCACTTGGAAGCTGAGAGGATCCTGTCCCTGCTACCCTATGGCTCCCCTGCGACTCGTGGGGCCTATGCCTCCCGGCTGGCTGCTCCCGGCTTAGGAACTCACCGGAGAGAAGATCCTTTCTTAATATATATATATATATATATATATATATATATATATATATATATATATAAAGAAAAAAAAAAGAGCCTATTTCCTCTCCCCTCCCCTGCTCACCAACCCACTCTCTCTTGTTTCCTGGCCCTGGCACTCCCCTACACTGGGGCATAGAACCTTCACAGGACCAAGAGCCTCTTCTCCCATTGATGACCAACAAGGCCATCCTCTGCTACATATGCAGCTAGAGCCATGAATCCTACCATGTGTACTCTTTGGTTGGTGGTTTAGTCCCTGGGAGCTCTGGGGTTACTGGTTAGTTCATATTGTTGTTCCTCCTATGGGGCTGCAAACCCCTTCAGCACTTGGGTCCTTTCTCTAGCTCCTTCATTGGGCACCCTGTTGTCTCTTTCTATTCTAGAGCTTTGAGGTGTGCTGTTAAGTTGGTAGTATGGGATCTTTCCAATTTCTTTAATGAAGTCACTCAGTGCTACGAATTTTCATCTTGGCACTACTTTCATTGTGTCCTACAAGTTTGAGTGTGCTATGTCTTCATTTTCATTTAATTTTATAGTCTCTAATTTCATTCTTTATTTTTCTCCTGACCATGTTATCACTGAGTAGAGAGTTGTTCAGTTTCCATGAGTATGTGGGTTTTCTGTTGTTTTGGTTGTTATTGAAGTTCAGCCTTAGTCTATGGTGATCTGAGAGAATGTATAGGATTCATTTCAATCTTTTTTTATCTGTTTATCTGAGGCTTGATTTGTGTCTGATTATGTGGTCAATTTTAGAGAAGGTTCTCAATGGGGATGACCTTAGCCAAAATGCCCAGCATTGGGGAGAGGGAACTTGAAGATTTCTCCTCCAGTATATAGGCAGGACCCAAATAGGGAGATGGGGTTACGAACCCACAGTCAAAATTTCTGATCCAGAATTGTTCCTGTCTAAAAGAACTGCAGAGACAAAAATGGAGAAGAGACTGAAGGAAAGGCGAACCAATGACCAGCCCAACTTGGGATCCATCTCATGGGGAAAGTGCAGGGCACCATAGCCTGACATTATTATTGATGCTATGATGTGCTTATAGATGGGAACCTGGCATGGCTGTCCTCTGAGAGGTCCTACCAGCAGCTGACTGAGACAGATACAACTGTCTTACACCCAACCATTGGACTGAAGTCAAGGACCCCTATGGTTGAATTAGGGGACAGATTGAAGGAGATGAAAGAGAGGGTGACCCCATAGGAAGACCATCAGTTTCAACTAACCTGGACCCCTGGGAGCTTCCAGAGACTGAGCCACCACCAGCAGCACACATGGACTAGTCTGAGGCCCCTGGCACACATATAACAAAAGACTGCTTGGTCTGGCCTCAGTGGGAGAAGATGCTCCTAATAATATAGAGACTTGAGGTTCCAGGGAAAGGAGATTCTAGGTGTGTGTGTCCGGGGGCTGGGGGAAGCAACATCTTGAAGGCAAACAAGGAGAGAGGGATATGGATGGATGTTATGTAAATTAATAAAATAATTAATTAAATTAAAAAAAAGGAGAGAAAGAAAAGAAACTCAGTGGAGATGGCTCAGCAGTTAAGAGCACTGTCTGCTCTTCCAGAGGTCCTGAGTTCAATTCCCAGCAATCATATGGTGGCTCACAGCCATCTGTAATGGGATCTGATACCCTCTTCTGGTATGTCTGAAGACAACTACAGTGTACTCATAAAAAAAATAAATAAATCTTTATCTTAAAAAAAAAATCTTTCAATGTTCCTTGTCTCCTAATATCATGTCAGGGCTTGATCCTTTTTTTTAATACTAAAGGTCCCTTGCATAAAGATTATAACTTGTAGTTTTGCTTTTATGGAATTCCTGAATGTGTGAATTAGTGGCTCTCAGTATCTATATCTATTTTTAGTGCCTTTTCTTGGTCTCTTTTCTTAATGTTCATTTTGTCTTATTCTGATTTTTCTGTTTTTGTTTTATCTTATTATATCTTATCATTTCTCTGAAATGCCTGTTTGCTTTTAAAGAGAGACAGAAAATAGAATGGACTCTGATAGAAAGGGAGATTGGGAGGAACTGAAAGGAGTAGAAGGAGGAGAAACCATAATAGGATATATATTCCTATATGTAAGAAATAAATTTATTTTTAATAACAGAAACAAAATTACAAAGAACATTCTAGAGACAAAGCAGCCATGAAATTACTGACTCATTAATTAATTTATTTAAAAAGGAAGTTTCATGGAATATTTTTTTGGGTGGGGGTTTTGAGGCAGATTTCTATGTATGTAGCCTTGCCTGTCCTAGAACTCACTCTGTACATCATGTTGACCTGGAAGTCAAGAGATTTGCCTGTCTCTGCCTCCCAAGTGCTGGGATTAAAAGCTTATGTACCAACTGTCCACTTAGTCATGGAATATATTTATTCAGTCTCATCACTAGATAACAAGAGTGTAAAGACTTAAATAAGACATTGCTTTCTTTCACATTTTCATTTAAGTGGAACATCTTTGAGTATGTTGTTTTGTAGATGAAAGTATTATCGGAATACTGGCATTACTGTCATCTAGGAGCATGGTCAGAATAAAGAATCTCTGTTCCTTTAAAAGACCTATGGAATTAGAACCCTTAGTTTAGAGATTCCTCAAGGCGATATATATATATATATATATATATATATATATATATATATATATAGTGAGGCAAATGAAGATTCCTTCTAACTGTACATCAGTATAATTTTCAGTTATTTTTCCATCATGCTTTATATGAATAATTTATCATAGGTAGTCATTTATCTTTGCAGTTTATCATATTTAATTTAGCTATTTGTGATATCTTATTTAGGAAGCAATTTATATTTCTATGTTTGTTTTTACACCTGTAAAGTCTCTTTCATACTGAAACAGGCTTTAGTATTTACCAGTCTATACTTTTTAATCTTTTATTCCTGAAATTATTTAGAAGTAAACTCTACATTAAAGCCTGGTTGACATTCAACTATTTTTTTCTGATGTTCACAGAATGAACTGAAATGTGAAAATAAGAAAAGGGAAGGTAAAACAAAAACATACTGATGCTAATAATACTGTTCATACATGGATATTTTGTTTAAAATATAAACATAGAGTAAACCATAATATATAGTTTTACTTGATGGTTAACCACATCATAGCCAAAATCTATTAATGAAATCTATTAATAATTTATCATTTGTTATTTGGAATGATCTTTATTTACTATGTATGATCTCTTACAATTAAAAGAAGTCATTGAATACAATGTTTCTCTTTTCTTTGTTGAGATGTAAATAAAAGCTTGGTGGCTATGCAGGTCTTTAATCCTACAATTTCCTTGGGAGTCAGAGGCAGACAGATCTGAGATCAAACCCAGCTTAGTCTCCAGAGTACTGTGTAAGCTCCTAAATTGGCAGGGCTACCTGGAGAAATCCTGTCTCAAAAAACTACAAAAAACAAAACCCAAACCAAAACTCTAAAGAATACAAGTGGGCTGTAGAACTGACTTATCAGAACTCAAATGGCTAAGAGATGTAAACAAAATGCTATTATGTATTTAGCTGTAAAGGACTGTTCAAAGTTTGTATATCACTGTCCTTCATTCATTGGAGCATCATACTTTTAGCTGTATAGGAAGTATAGAAAGATGTAGAATATTTTAAAATATTTGTTAATAATGATTGCTTTTAGGTTAAATACATTTGGATATACTATATCATGTATTTTCTTTTCATTATTTTCCAGTTTCATTTCTTAATATTTTATAGTATTCTAAAAAAAAAAGTAAGTAGATTTTAAACAACAAATTGATTATTCACCATATTTCATTCTTTGATAGTATTTTATCATTTAAGTCTTCTTTCCCGGAGACCTGAGCAGCCAGCCAGGAGCCACAGGCCCCACGACTCCCAGGGGAGCCGCAGGGCAGCAGG
>NW_022196912.1:93414929-93417704 GCF_008632895.1 Mastomys coucha | reverse complement strand
AAAATAAAAAAAAAAAAGTCTTCTTTCCCCTTCATATTTAGAAAGTTCAGGAAAAACTTTTCCCTCAGATATTCCTCTTCCTTTTCCCCCATTCATGCTGGCCATGAACTTTATATATCTCTAACCTTATGTTTAAATTTGTAATCTGCCATTGTTGGCCTCCTGAGTCCTGGGTATTGCAGGCATGGCCACATAACACGGAGCTTTCAATGTTTTTACTTTTGCAGAGCAAGACCAGAATAACTGTCACTGGAAAAGACTGAACGTATTTTGTTGAGTTGCTTCTTTTATTTTTGCATTTTATTATATGATTGATATTTGACACTGATTAACTTTGACTCCTTCCACATTTTTACTGCAACGTTTTATTTCTAATTTACTTTCTTTACAATAAAATTATTATGCTTTTTAAAATAGGGACGTAGGCCGGCCGTCAGCTGGGCGCTTTGCTTCTCCGCTATTCCCTTGTGCTGCTCAAAGCAACACACCAGCAGTGTCAGACAGATTCCTCCAGGACTCTCAGGCACTGCTATAAGCAGTGCCACCCTTTACATCAGAAAGCTAGCAGGTACTATGGGGAAAGAAACAAAACAAGAAAAGTGGTGATGGTACTAGAAGAAGAGGAAAAGAAATATGTGATGGATATAGTTTCTAATTGGCCAGTTGTCAATGGCAAGGTGGAATATCTTTTAAAATGGAAGATTTTCTCAGATGAGGGCAATACATGGGAGCTAGAAGAGAATCTGGATTGCCCTGAACTTATTGCTGAATTTTTGCAGTTATAGAAAACAGCTCATTAGACAGATAAATCAGACAGGGGAAATCGCAAAACTAATTCTGATTCTGATTCTGAAGATAAGGGAGAGAAAAGCAAGCCAAAGAAAATGAAAGAAGAGTCAGAAATGCCACAAGGCTTTGCCCAGGGCTTTGGAGCCAGAGCAGATTACTGGAGCTACTGACTCCAGTGAAAAGCTCATGTTCCTGATAAAATGACAGCCAATGTCAAGTGCCCATAGGTTGTCATATCCTTCTATGAGGAAGGGCTACCATGGCGTTCCTACTCTCCAGCGGTTGATGACAAAACAAAACAAAAACCAAAAAACCAAAAAACAAAACCCACAAGAATTAGCCCTCTAGAGTACCAGCCCCTGTCAGCTCTGACTATGGCTTTCAAGGGGAAGTGAAGGAATTGTACTTGTCTTGACACCATAGAGATAGCTTGAGACAATGTCCTTTGAAGAGCCAGCATAGTTTCTGTGTCTTGTGCAGCCCAAGTGCTTTAAATTATTCAAGCTATATACTTTGCACACCCATTGCACTAGAGGACTAAGGGTAAGTGTTTCAAGGCAACCCATTCTGGCTTTACTAAGGAAGCAACAGGCCTTCCCTGAAGGACAAAACCTGCAGAACTGGGATGTGGGAAAGCAAAGATACTGTCGATTGTCAAAGAGCATCTCCACAACCCACAGCCTTCTTCCCAATATTGTTAACTGCGTTTTTACAGCCTAGTATGTGTGTAGTTTTTGGCTATTACTGGTATATTAATTGGATGGGAGGGTTGGGGCAGGGAGGGAGGGAGATGAGTAGAATCATTTTGGCTAAAATTTGGGGCCTGATTGTGATAATGGTGAAACAATGAGAAGAATAGCTACCTAATAAATTGGTTCTATGTCTAGAATATTTTGGCTTTTCAAAAAATTTCATTGGCATCATAAATGAGGACTGTGAGATACTGTTTTTTTTTTGTTTGTTTGTCTGTTTGTTTTTTAAATCTGTGAATAATGAAACCTATAGCCAAGGTGCTAACCTGAGCTCAAAGTGGCCCACAAAGGACTAAGCCAGTTCTGAGTTAGCAAAGCTGTCATCTGATGACGGAAACTGGAGAGGGAAAGTTTATTGGAGAGTTTATAGAGGCAGACCACTCTGCCTTAGAGGTGCTAATTCTTGAGGTTGGAAAAACAAAACAAATCTGTTTTTCCAATTACAGAGTTATAAATATCAGTTTGTCCATCTAAGCTAATGGCATAAGTGTTGCAGGAAGAAGAAAGAGGAGCCTTCTGCTCTTAGGGTGGAAAATCATGGAGCCTCTATGTTTGTTTGTTTAGAAAATCATGGAACCTCTCTGGTTGGTTGGTTGGTTGGTTGGTTGGCTGGTTGGTTGGCTGGTTGGGCCTGTGGGTTTTTTTTTTTCTTTTTTGGCTTGTTTTTGTTTTTCAGGTTGGAACCCTACAACTGCTTGTGGCAGGTTTAGTTACTGACAGCACAAATTCCAACGAGTCAATTCAACGGTTGAATGACTTCACCAAGCCCTGGCCTCAGGAGATTAGCTTTCATATTAGAGTGGTGGTTCACTTGAGATTACAAAAATTTCAGATTAATTTATTTCCAAAATACTATCTTGAATCATGAGAGCCATCAATTTTTAGTATTTAGACCTGCATCTCAAACTACATCGTAAATCTTCCTCAACATGTGTTAAAGATGTATGGAAAAAAATGTATGGAAAAAATTTTAAGTATAAACTTCATACCATACTGTCAGTTTTGTCTTAATAAAAGTATAGGCTTATAAAAAATAAAATAAGCAGAGTATAAAGACAAATAGAAAGCTATTTTTTGAACTGTCTTCCCCTGGAGAATAATATGTACCTGGAAGAGAAATGTAAACTGTTATTGCTTCATGTGATGTGTGTGGAGAAGCTTGGATAGAAAAAACCAAACAGCAAATATTTCATGCAATGTATGAGTAAATGTGACAATTTCTTCAGTGTCCTAA
>NW_022196912.1:93412356-93414555 GCF_008632895.1 Mastomys coucha | reverse complement strand
CATTAGGGTCACTATTTCCCCCTATTTCTAGAAAAACATACTAATGTTTATTCTTACTTCCCTATATTAAGAAAATAAACCTTTCATTTAAAATTAAATAGTAGTCTTTTGCTCTTAAGTAAAAATATGAAAAGTCATCATTATCAATATATAAACATAATTTCTCATATTTCTGTATCATCTCCATTTTTCAAACATTAGCAGATTATCTATCTGTCTGTCTGTCTGTCTGACTGACTGTCTGCCTGCCTACCTGCCTGCCTACCTACCTACCTACCTACCTATATACCATCCATCTATCTGTACAGTTAATAGCTGGCTTCACAGATTGTGATACAGACAAAAGGAAAAATAAAAGCTTTAAGACAATAATTAGGTAGCAACAGTAGCACTAACACTCAAAGACATCAAAAATAGAAAAATAAATATAAATTTTTCCCCATGGCCTGTTTTCTAAAATTTTCTTCCTAAGTGGAAAAGCTGATCAATACTAGGAATAATTAAATTCAGTGAGTTATACTTGGTGCCAAGACTGATATTTTGAGTTTTAGCCCAGGAACCAACACAGAGTCAGAAGTTGATTCCTGCAGGTTATCTCATAACTTTCAAATACATGTGAACATACATACACATAATAATAATAATGAAAATAATAATAAATGTAACTTAAAAATTATCATGCTAAATCTTTTAAGCCTATAATATTCCAATAGTTTAATTTCCTAAGGGAGTAATAAGAATATGTATTTAATATATTCAATATAAAAGTATTATTATGCAAAAGCACATTAACATAATAGCTGGAAGAATTAAACATTTAAAGAGTTAATTTTATAATTTTATATTACGTGTCAGTGTGGGCCCACGCATGTGAGTGCAGTGCAACAGAAGCCAGAGAAGAGAGCTGTATTCCCTTGATTGGCAGTTACATGCAGCTGACAACTGCCAGACTTAGGTGCTAGGGACTGAAATTTGGTTTTCAATACTAAAAGTAGTATATACCCTTAACCACTGTGCCATCTCTCCAGCCTCAAATTTAAAGGATTTTTACCAACTAAATAAAATTAAAATACTAGCAACCATACATACCTACATTAAGGGAAGGCATATTAATTATTCATTAGATAGCATAAAGACTTAAGAGTCAAGAACCTGAATCAAAGACCAAAGCAAAACATTTCTACTGCACCCCTATATATGAGACTTTAGACTTTTATGTCAGGAACCTAGGTATAGAATTGGTCTCTCTTTGTGGTCTCTATTAACTCTCTTAATCATATATTTGTGTGTATCCTATAATATGACAACATCATCATTCTTCTCTCAAACTACAGGCTAAAAAAGTGAGTATTGCTTTACTGCATTCTTATCTCTAAGCAAAATTCGTAGCAAGAAATAATCATAGACTTCAAAGAATTAAGCACATCTAATGAGCCATGATTAATAAATACTTGTTGGAAAATAAATATATAAGACATAAATTAAGAAGACCTTAATTTTAACAATTAGTCTCTGAAATGCAAATGAAAGCTCTGAGGTAGAACTTCCTTTCAGTGGAAAAAAAAAGATAAAACAAAAATTATGCTAGGCAATTGGTGAAAATGCTAAAATTATATCTTTAATTTGCCATTATAAAAAGTAATACAAAAATGAACAAAAGTTTAAATGAAAAAAAGTAAAAATGATATGAAAATAAAGTGTTAATATAATGTTTAAATAGTAGTTGGTAATTGCTGATGCTTTTTGAGTAGTACACACTGATGCTTTTATAGCTTACTCTATGTTAAAAATTATGAAAATTATTAGTTTCAGGTTATAATAGGCATTACTGGCAAAAATACTTCTAGATGAATCAAATGACCTCTAGATTTGATTAAAAACAGTGCCTCTGCCTAAATCATTTTAACTGACCTCAGCTTATAAATTTCACATGAAAGAATTGGATGGTTAGTGAAGAAAGTTAACAGAGCAAACTTAATAAAACTCTTATACTCGCTAGTATTCTACGAAATTTGCTAAGATAAAATATTGTACTGAGGTTTTTTTTTAACATTTAAAAACATATTTAAATTAAATAGAATTGAATCACATTCTTGTTTCCCTTTTGTAGCACTGCTCCTCCCATTGACCACCCCTTCAATACCTACAATATCTTTTTTGTCATATTCCTTAAAATATATAAAATATTATAGCAATAAA
>NW_022196912.1:93402420-93409780 GCF_008632895.1 Mastomys coucha | reverse complement strand
CTGTGTTCTCCTGTATTTCTTTGAGGGTGCTATTTATGTCTTTCTTAAGGTTCTGTATCATCATCATGGTAAGTGGTTTTAGATCTGAATCTTGCTTTTCCGGTTTGATGGTATGTCCAGGACTTGCTAGGGTGGGAGAATTGGGTTCTGATGATGGCAAGTGACCTTGGTTTGTGTTGTTTATTTTCTTACACTTGCCCCAGCCATTTGGTTAACTAGTGCTACCAGCTCTTGCTAAATCTGACTGGAGCCTGTCCTTCCTGTGATCCTAGTTGTGTCAGAACTCCTCAGAGTCAAGCTGCCTCTGTTATCCCGTGATTCTGGGATCCTGGGATCCTGGGCTTGTTAGATCACCTGGAAGTGTGGCTTTCTCTGTGTTTTGTGAGACTGGCTGCAGAGCTTGTGCCCAAGGTCTGCTCAGAACACTAACCCAGACAGACCGGAAGGATCCGGAGTCACTAGGCTGAAGGAGTTCCTAAGTGCCTGGTCCTGCTGGTCCCAGTTACTCCCAGTGTTGCGACAGATGTTGGTTCCTGCTTACCTCTGATTCTGGGTGTGTCAGAGCACCTGGGAGTGGAGCTTCCTGTGGGTGTTGTAGGACTGGCTGCAGATCTTGTGACCAAGGTCTCTGATCCTGGGTGTGTTAGAACACCTGGGACTGGCTGCAGAGCTTGAGCCCAAGGTCTGCTCTGGACCCCAGCCCAGACAGACAGGAAGGAACCCAAGTCACTGGGCTGGCGGAATTCCTGTGTCTTTACTGAGGTTTTTCTCTTATACTAACAAATGATCTTCTAGACTTAAGAAATCTGAGTATGTCCACTTAAAATATTTAATATATAAATTATATTACTTGATAAGTGTTTTTTTTTATCTTGGGAACTGAATGGTTCCAGGATCATTCATAAAACCACAAAATATTTACCTATGAACTGTAACTGAAACAGTTTAAGAAGTAACTTATTAAAATTAAGAATATGTACTCAGGAAAGATTTTAAAATAGTAAGAAAGGAGAGTGGAAATACATATGTGAAGTACATGCATCAGAGGACTTATAACCAGAACATGTTAGATACACCTGCTAATAAAGAGGACAAGACAGATAACCTAATGTTTAAGAAGAGAAATTACACAGACATATCCGAAATGATGACATACAAATGGACAAGAAAAATGTATCGAAAGATATTCTACAGCCTACTCCCTACACTATTAGAATATAAAGTGAACTGAAACTCTGAAAAAAGATTTATTAGAAGTACGAATTGTCCTATTCACCTGAGAAAATTCAGGTTCCAGGAAGTAGAATTTATTTGCATATTCTTTAATTTCACTATTTTCAGATCTTATTTATTCTGTCAAATAGGTACAGATGTAGTGGGAATGCACACACATGTACTCCAAAAGACATGATTAAGACTGATTTCTGCCAAAATTATTCACAATAGCATATAGTTGAAAACAACTATTTTCTAAATTGAATGAATACTTAAATTGTTCTATTTTAATGAAAAGACAGCATTCATTATGTGGATATAGATTTCAAAAAAATAAAGATAATTCGTGGTGCTAGATTTTGATTCTTCTGTATGAGGTAAGGAGTAGTAATTGGTAATGGGGTAGAGAAAGCTTTTGTTATGCTTACAATGTTCTATTCTCTTATTTTTCTTTTCATGCATGGTGAGCATATCCCTCCGCATGTCCTAACAATCTCCTTTCTTACCTTTCCCCCTTCTGCAATGCCCGAGTGGTATACCTAGGTTATATAGTGTCATATGTTTGTTGTTGTTTTGTTGCTGTTGTTTGAGAAAGGGTCTTTCTGTGTAGCCCTGGTTGTTCTGGAACACCTTCTTTAGACAAGGCTGGCCTTGAACTCAGAGATCCACCTGCCTCTGCCACTAAGTGCTGGGAATATTTTTATCTTAATTTTCTCATAAAACCCCACATTAACTTCCAGTTTTAGTTTACACATTTCAATTCTACCAGCAATGTATAAACATTCCAGATTGTTTAATATTCTGACTAGAATTTGTTGTTTTCTTATAAGGTTTATATTAAAAACTTAGAATGTGTGTGTGTACTTGTACATGTGTAGAACATGCATATGTCATGGTGCCTATGTAGATGACCATGGACAACATTTAGGACATAGTTCTCTTGTTCTATCATGTTGAGGTATGCTCTTTTGTTGATGAGTGTTGCAGTCTAAATGACACCTTTACCAGTTTTAACAGTTTTCTAGTACAGTCTCAGGGACTCTTATGAACATAATAAAAACCATTTGCAAATGAAGATACTTTGACTTTTTCCTTTCCTATTTATAACTCTTTTGTTTCGTTGATATTCTTCTTCCTTCTACTTTAAATCTGTTAAACCTTGCTTGTGAACCTTCTTTTTTTATTATATGATATTTTTATTCAGTTTAATTTGTATTTATAATCACTACATTGTGGCAAAGCAAAAAATAGAAAGCTATTTATGAAAGGTAAGAAGACAGATGTCATTCCAGTAGAGGAGACTGCTATACAAGATGAATTTGGTGAAGAGATGGAAGATGAGGTTAGGCAGATGTGATTAGGCCATCTGGGTTTCCTGGTGTCTCTTAAGAAAGGTACAGTGCTACCTTTTCTAACAGACTGAAGGATGTATGTGGACTTCTTATAGATAAATAACTTCTATATCCTTAATGATGGTATTGCCTTGCTGCAGAATATTCATATCTCAAAGGGATAGAGAAAGAATATATAATTGCAAGTTTCCTGCAGTAAATGCCATAAGAAAATTGAAGTCATTTGCTTAGAGTAGGACATTATAAGGAACAAACAATAAGTTATTGGAGCAAGACTGAAGATTTTAGACTAACAGTTTATAGGGTCTGAATCACTCTTCAACACAATGGAGATTGTCACAACCTTTGGTCTGACTTTGCTAAGGCCAGAGTCAATGAGCTCTTATGCTGAGAATTCACAGCTCTTTAAGTTGTACATTTCTGTTTACTTCATAGTATCAAGGAACTGGTCCTGCGTTACTGAGTGAATATACGGTAAAAATCATTAAAACAGATGCCCCATCTTTAGAAAGTGATAAATTTCCAATAGGAGGTAAATTATACTATCATTTAAAAAATATAACTTTCTTTTTTTGTTTCTAAACATTTTTATTTATTTTTTTATTAGGTGTTTTCTTTATTTACAGTATCTCCTTTCCCAGGTTCCCCTCCCCCCGCCCAAAAAAAAAAAAGAAAAGAAAAGAAGATAAAGTAAAAAAAAAAAAAAAAAAAAAAAAAAAACGAAAACAAACCCCTGTTCCCTCCCCGCTCTCCCTGCTTGCCAACCCAACCCCCTCCTGCTTACTGGCCCTGACATTCTCCTACACTGGGGCATAGAACCTTCACAGGGCCAAGGCCTCTCCTCCCATTGATGACCAACAAGGCCATCTTCTGCTATACACATGCTGCTGGAGCCATTAGTCCCACCATGTGTACTCTATTTCGATTATATTTAAAACTCCAGCACTAAATTTGATTTTTCAAATACTCCATTATCATATTGCAAGAGTCCATTATTAAAAGAAATTGCCTTATATGCATCTATATGTCTACTATTAACTCTGTGTCTCTTGAGAATTATAACTAACATTACTATTTGATGAGATACAGTCATAAGATTTTTGATTTTTAAAAATGATTTCCTGTCACTTGTTTGGTTAGAGTTACTCCAAGATATTTTATATTATTTGTGGCTACTATGAAGGGAATTGATTCCTCCATCTTTCTTTCTCTTTCCTTCTTCCTTCCTTTCTTTCTAATTACATATTTTCTTTATTTACATGTCATATGATATCTCCTTTACCAGTTTCCCCTCCGGAAAAAAAAAAAAAGGCAAAACCAAAAAAAAAAAAAACCCTGTTCCCTTCCCCCTCCCCCTGCTCTCCAACCCACCCTCTCCCACTTCCTGTCCCTGGCATTCCCCTACACTGGGGCAAAGAACCTTCAAAGGCCCAGGGCCTTTCCTTCCATTGATGACCAACTAGGCCATCCTCTGCTATACATATGCTGCTGGAGCCATGAGTCCCACCATGTGTACTCTTTGGTTGGTGGTTTAGTCCCTGGGAGCTCTGAGGGTACTAGTTAGTTCATATTGTTGATCGTCCTAAGGGGCTGCAAACCCCACAGCTCCTTCATTCGGGACCCTGTACTCAGTCCAGTGGATGGTTGTGAGTCTCTACTTTTGTATTAGTTGGGTACTGTCAGAGCCTCTCGGGAGATAACTATATCAGACTCCTATCAGCCAGTACTTGTCGGCATCCACAATAGTGTCTGATTCCCCAATTTCATTCTCATCCTGTTTATCCTTTGTATAAAGGAAGGCTATTGACTTATTTGAGTTAATTTCATATCCAGCCACATTGCTGAAGTTGTTTGTGGTTGCTTATGTATACTAACATATCATCTGCCAATAGTGATTATTTCTTCTTTACCAATTTGTATCCCCTTGATCTCTTTTTGTTGTCTTATTATTCTAGCTAACACTTCGAGTACTATATTGAAAAGATATGGGGAGATTGGGCATCCTAGTTTCATCCCTGATTTTAATGGTATTGCTTCAAGTATGTCTCCATTTAATTTGATATTGGCTGTTCGTTTGCAGTAAATTGATTTTATATGTTTAGGTATGGGTGTTGAATTCCTGATCTCTCCAATATTTTTAACATGAAAGGGGATTGTATTTTGTCATATGCTTTTTCTGCATCTAAGGAGATGATCATGTGATATTTTTCTTTGAGTTTGTTTATATAGTGGATTACATTAATGTATTTTCATATATTGAACCAACCTTGCATCCCTGGGATGAAGCCTATTTGATCACAGTAAATGATGGTTTTAATGTGTTCTTGGATATAGTTTGCAAGAATTTTATTGAGTATTTTTGCATCGATATTCATAAGCAAGATGGATGTGAAGTTCTCTTGTTTGATTGGGTCCTTGTGTGGTATAGGTATCAGAATAATTGTGGCTTCCTAGAATGAATTGGGTAGTGTTCCTTCTGTTTCTATTTTGTGGAATAGTTTGAAGAGTATTGGTATTAGGTTTTCTTTGAAGATCTGATAGAATTCTGCACTAAACCCATCTGGTCCTGGGTGGTTTTTGGTTGGGAGACTTTTAATGACTAGCAGTCAACATGTAGAAGAATGGAAATTGATCCATAAATTCTTATCTCTTTGTACAAAGCTCATGTCCAAATGGATCAAGGACCTCCACAAAAAACCAGATACACTGAAACTAATATAAGAGAAAGTGAGGAAGAGCCTTGAATACATGGGTAGAGGGGAACATTTCCTGAACATCAATGATCCAGAACATCAATGGCTTATGCTATAAGGTCAAGAATCAACAAACAGGACCTCATGGAACTGGAAAGCTTCTGTAAGGGAAAGGACATAGTCACTAAGATAGATTGGCAACCTACATATTGGAAAAAATCTTCACTAACGGCACATCCAATAGAGGGCTAATATCCAAAACATATAAAGAACTCAAGAAATTATTCACCAAAAAAACAAAGCAAACAAACAAACAAACAAAAAACACAACACAATAAAAAAATGGGGTATAGAAGAAAACTCAGCTGTCTGGGCTGGGGTCCAGAGCAGACGTTGGGCGCAAGTTCTGCAGCCAGTCCCACAACACCCACAGGAAGCTCCACTCCCAAGCTCAATGACACACCCAGGATGAGAGAGTAGACCTTGGGTACAAGCTCCACAGCCAGTCCCACAACACCCACAGGAAGCTCCACTCCCAGGTGCTCTGACACACCCAGGATCAGAGGTAAGCAGGAACCAACATCTGTCCAACCCTAGGAGTAACTGGGACCAGCAGGACCAGACACACAGGAACTCCACCAGCCCAGTGACTTGGGTCCTTCCTGTCTGTTTGGGTTAGTGTTCTTAGCAGACCTTGGGCATAAGCTCTGCAGCCAGTCCCAAAAAACACAGAGAAAGCCACACTCCCAGGTGATCTAACAAGCCTAGGATCCCAGGATCCCATAACCACAGGATCACAGAGGCAGCTTGACTCTGAGGAGTTCTGACACAACTAGGATCACAGGAAGGACAAGATCCAGTCAGATTTAGCAAGGGCAGGTAGCACTAGAGTTAACCAGATGGCAGGAAGCAAGCCTAAGAAAATAAACAACACAAACCAAGACCACTTGCCATCATCAGAACCCAATTCTCCCACCATAGCAAGTCCTGGACACACCATCACACCCGAAACTCAAGATTCAGATATAAAATCACTTATCATGATGATGATACAGAACCTTAAGAAAGACATAAATAGCACCCTCAAAGAAATACAGGAGAACACAGGTAAAGAGCTAGAAGCTCTTAAAGAGGAAACACAAAAATCCCTTAAAGAACTACAGGAAAACACAAACAGGTGAAGGAAATGAGCAAAACCATCCAGAATCTAAAAATGGAAATAGAAACAATAAAGAAATCAGAAAGAGAGACAACCCTGGACATACAAAATCTAGGAAAGAAATCAGGAGCCATAGATGCAAGCATCACCAACAGAATGCAAGAGATAGAAGAGAGAATCTCAGGGGCAGAAGAAAACATTGACTCAACAGTCAAAGAAAATGCAAAAAGCAAAAAGCAAAAAGCTCCTAACCCAAAACATCCAGGAAATTCAGGACGCAATGAGAAGTCCAAACCTAAGGATAATAGGTATAGAAGAGAGTGAAGACTCCCAATGTAATGGGCCAGAATCTTCAACAAAATTATAGAAGAAAACTTCCCTAACCTAAAGAAAGAGATGCCCATGAACATACAAGAAGCCTACAGAACTCCAAATAGACTGGACCAGAGAAGAAATTCCTCCCGTCTGTCACATAATAATCAAAACACCAAATGCACTAAACAAAGAAAGAATTTCAAAAGCAGAAAGGGGAAAAAGGCAAGTAACATATAAAAGCAGGCCTATCAGAATTATGGCAGATTTCTCACCAGAAACTATGAAGGCTAGAAGATCCTGGGCAGATGTCATACAGACCCTACAAGAACACAAATGCCAGGCCAGGCTACTATACCCAGCAAAACTCTCAATTACCATAGATGGAGAAAACAAGATATACCATGACAAAACCAAATTTACACAATATCTTTCCACAAATCCAGCCCTACAAAGGATAATAGATGGAAAACATCAACATAAGGAGCAAAACCACACCCTAGAAGAAGCACGAAGGTAATCTTTCAACAAACCCCACAGACCTATTTCCACCTCTTACAGCAAAAACAACAGGAAGTGACCATTACTTTTCTTAATATATTAATTTGAAAATTAATATTACCAACATA
>NW_022196912.1:93372120-93401342 GCF_008632895.1 Mastomys coucha | reverse complement strand
AAAAAGATATTGTAGGTATTGAAGGGGGTCTCTGGGAGGAGCAGTGGTACAAAAGGGAAACAAGAATGGAATTCAATTATATGTAATTGAAATACGTTTTTAAATGTTAACAAATTCAGATAAATTGAAATCATGTAACTTTTCTCATCATAATGCAATAAAAGTTTTTTTTTTAAAAAAAGAATTTTTTAAATGATCATAAAAAGTGTTAAGTTTCATCATAGTATTTTCATGCATTATTTGTTTTTGGACATTCTCCTCCTTAGATCTGATACCTTATCCTTCTGAACTATTCGATTTTCAGTACCTTCATTTCCATTTTTGTAATATGTATCCTATTGTCCCTCCCCCTACTGCCACACATCTTTCCTTCTCATGGTCCCCTAATTTCATGCAAGCATCACTTACTTTTAAAAACACATAAAAAGCTTTTAGTATGTTTTTGAGTTCATATTCTCTCTCTCTGTCTCTCTGTCTCTCTCTCTCTCTTTTCTCTCTCTGTGTGTGTGTGTGTGTGTGTGTGTGTGTGTTTCACATGTGCCTAGATAGGCCAGAAGATGTCAACTAATGGTAGTAGGCCAACTGACAGGGGCTGGAAAATGAACTCAGGTCCTCTAACAAGAACAGCAAGCTCTCTGAAGTGCTAAGACATTAATAAAGGCTCCAAACACTTTGCTGAATTTGATCCAACAATTCATAAGATCATGATTTTCTGCTTTAGCTCACAGATTCCAAATACAGTACTTCTAGTTTGGGCTATTATACACCAAATAAATCTAAGCTTGTTATATCAAAAATGAACTTACTAAAAATGAATTGAGCATAATGTAAATCTCTTCGTGGATTCCCTAGTATGGTCTTTGGTCTACATTTACATGTATAGCTTTTTGTTTCTTTTTTTTAAATTTTAAAAATTTGAATATTATAGTTACACAGTATACATCACTGGGTAAAATTAATTGCCACAACTCAGTCTTTTCCAAAGTTTCTATCCCTTTGATTTAAAATTTATTGTATATTTATTTATCACTACATATAATTTTACAGCAAATGTACATAATTTTAAAAACTTATTAAAATTCAAAAGGAAATATGTATTATTTTTTTATATGTATTTATTTTTATTTTATATGAGTGAGTGTTTTGCATGTATTTATGCCCGTGCATCATGTTATTTCTTTCTATATACAAATGCCAGAAGAGGATATCAGATTCCCTGGAACTGGAATTATCGATGTAGGTGTAGGGAACTAAACCTCTGTAAGAACAGGAAGTGCTGAAATGACTTACTTATTTATCCTGCCCACAGTACTGATCCATTTATTTATATATGTGATGTATTTAACATTTTGTATTTTTCTACAAATATGTAATCTTAAGTAAAAATCTAGCCATTTTGCTGGGCGTGGTGGTGCACACAGTGCTTGGGAGGCGGAGGCAGGTGGATTTCTGAGTTCGAGGCCAGCCTGGTCTACAGAGTGAGCTCCAGGACAGCCAGGGCTACACAGAGAAACCCTGTCTCAAAAAACCAAAAAAAAAAAAAAAAAAAAAAAAAAAAAAAAAAAAAAAAAAAAAAAAAAAAAAAAAAGATAATGAGAACTTAAATGTTTGTTTTATTCCTAACCATTAAGTTAAAAATATTTATCTTTGTACTATGAAATGTGCTACCTAGGTTTTCTTTGTTTGTCTCTTCTTCCTCTTCTCTCTCTGTACTCTCAATTGAAGAAATCATCTCTATCCCTACTTTCTAGAGAATTCTCATCATGACAGCTTTTAGGATCGTGTCAAGTACCTTTTCTTCAAAAATTCTGCAACTAAATTTTGTCAGATTTATGGCAGATTACATATAGCTATTGTTTTTCTTAAGCTAATTTAGCATATTTTAAAGCTTAACTGGCCATGCTATATAAATATTTCCATACATTGTTGGATTTAATTAGTAACCTATTAAGGTTTTCAAGTTGATGAGAAATAGTAGTCCACAATGGTTTCCTTGAGACTCAGGCTGACAGGCACAATGTCTCCAAGCCTGTGGAACTGCCAGCTAAGCCTCTTTTATAAAGTGGATTAGTCAGGCATTTCATTATAGTAGTAAAACAAGAATGACAAATTCCTTAATTTCAGGGGAAGAAATCAAAAAATTAATGAAAATTATCTTAACGCTTTTGTTAAAGTGCCAAACAATGAAGATAAAGATTTATTTTTGTTGTTGTTTGGCTTATATTTTGTATTGTTTTGGTTTTTTTTTTGTTTTGTTTTGTTTTGTTTTGTTTTTTTAACTTTTGAAGACAGGTTCCTTCCATGAAGCCAAAGGTTAGCCTAGATCTTAACTATGTTGCCCAAGTTTGTCTGGGTTACCTCACTCAGGATGATATTTTCAGGTTCTATCCATTTGCCTAAGAACTTCATGAATTCATCATTTTTAAAAGCTGAGTAGTACTCCATTGTGTAGATGCACCATATTTTCTGTATCCACTCCTCTGTTGAGGGACATGTGGGTTGTTTCCAGTTTCTGGCTGTTATAAATAAGGCTGATATGAACATGGTGGAGCATGTGTCCTTATTACATGTTGGGAGCATCATCTGGGTATATGCCCAGGAGTGGTATGGCTGGGTCCTCTGGTAGTACTATGTCCAATTTTTCGAGGAATCTCCCAAACTGATTTCCAGAGTGGTTGTACCAGCTTGCAATCCCACCAGCAATGAAGGAGTATTCCTCTTTCTCCACAACCTAGCCAGTGTCTGCTGTCACCTGAGTTTGTGATTCTGGCCGTTATGATGGGTGTGAGGTGGAATCTCAGGCTTGTTTTGACTTATTATTTCAATTATGGCTTTTGCTCTTCAAATTAGGTAACAGTGCAAATTAGGTTAAATGATTTACTGCCATCTCCCAATATTTTTAAAATAGTATACATGAAGTGCTTATTATTTATTACTAACTAAATATTAAATAAATAGGATCTATGAGCTATTCTATCATATAATCTACCATATACTTTAGATATATCCCTTGTGATTTTAAAATGTAGGTTCCATTTACCAAAGATGTATGCTTTATGAATATGTTGATAATTTCAAAAGTCATATTTTGAAGATACAATTCAAGCAGGAAATACACTGTGAACAAACGACAGGACGACAAATCAAAGAGCTTAACTGGGGAAGAACCTAGGACCCAGAAGGGATTAATGTAAGGAGCACATAAGAAGCAGCAATAATAACCCGCTGTGGAGCAAACAGAATCTAACAACCTGCATGAGATCCAACCTGCCTGTACGCCATGGATTCTCATCAATTATTTTGTGCTGTGTCTGGCTAACCTACTTTGTACACAAGAGGCTCAGCTGTAAAGGAAGTACCATTACTCGACTCTAAAGCACAACAAAAAGAATTGGAATGTATTCCCTCACCAGCCAATGGGAGGGAAGACATTAGTGTTTGAAGGTGAACTACACACTGATAAAAACATGGCAGGTGTGCCAGGTCATGGAGCCCAACCAAAATAACTGACTACTGACTAACTGGACTTCTAAGGCCAATGCACAAAGGATTCATAAGGAAATTCACTCTGAGAGATTATAAAGATCTTGCAGAAATATTGAGAATTTGCAAGTAAAACTTTAACTTGTACAGTTATGAAATAGACCACCACACTGGCAGGAATGTAAGAGAAAACGTCTATGTAAAAATAGACACAATTGCTGCAGATGAAAGTTTTATACAAGGTAACCTTGGTAAAATAAGAAAGAATACTAAGGTGAGAAAGACTGGACCTCTGTCCAAAAAGGGATTCTATCTTCCCTTTTAGGAAACAGAGACTTACACAGCTTTGGTTTCTGTCAAGTTATACAATAAGAAGAGTGGGTCCATTATTGAGAACTTAGCAGTTTCTCCAGATATAATGACTGCCCTTTTTTTCCATTTGCATTTTTTATGTCTTTAGCTTTCAGTCTTATAATTTCTATTTGAATTCTTTTTGTAGCTTTTTCACTATCATAAGATATCACATTTGTTTTGAACAGAATTTAAAATTATGTATGAAATCATTTTTATAATAGTTTAAATTTTTTCTTATTAATTTAAAAATATTAGTATATAATTTCTCCTCTTCCTCTCTTCCCTCTGACGAGTCACACTTTCTCTGCTTCCTCTCAAATCCACAGGTTTTTAAACTGTCAAGTATGTATATACAAATGAATAAATATATAAATACAACCAGATGAATCTCCTTAGTGTTGCTTGTATGCACATGTTTTGGGGCTGATCATTTGGTACTGGATAATCAATTAGGGGGCTCTTCCCTGTGAAAGATTAATTTTCCCTTTCTCAGTACTTGTTACATATCATTAGGTTTTCACTTAGGAGTGAATCTAAAGAGATTCCCCCCATCCATGTTGGCCAAGTTGACTAATGTCATAGTTTAGGTTTTATTTAGGCAGCCATATTGTTGAGATGGGTATTTTTCCTGTTATATCTAGAAGATACAATCTTACAAATTCTTAGCAAACAATTTCAGCATTTGATTCATATTTGATCTGTTGTCTGATGATTATTTTCTTGCTTCTTGGTATAAAAAAGACATTTTACACTCAGCATTTGAGAGTTCATAAGAATATTCACTTTTGTAAATATTCCCAATGCTGTGGAGTAGGTTAGAGGCCACATGGGTATATGTGTTCAATATCTTGTTGGTAATACTGGCAAAAGAGAAATGCTGATCCATAGTGGGTGGTACAGGTTCATTTTCCCTCTTGGACCCCCAAAGACTTTCCTGTTGAAACTGGGTACCATCTTATTCCACTGTTGGTATTAAATAGAGGGGGATGCTAAGACCAAGGAGGATTAACTGACCCTGTGTGGTATCATTCAGGCTTGTTGATAAGGTGAAGGAATGAAGAGTGAGTGGCCTTTCAACTAGGCCTCACTGACATAAAAAAGGAGAAAGTGAAGATAGGAGTGTTCCTCTTTCTCCACATCCTAGCCAGCATCTGCTGTCACCAGAGTTTTTATTCTTAGCCATTCTGACTGGTGTGAGGTGGAATCTCAGAGTTGTTTTGATTTGCATTTTCCTGATGACTAAGGATGTTGAACATTTCTGTAAGTGTTTCGCAGCCATTTGGTATTTGTCAGTTGAGAATTTTGTTTTGCTCTGTACCCCATTTTTAATAGGGTTATTTGGTTCTCTGGAGTCTAACTTCTTGAGTTCTTTGTATATATTGGATATTAGCCCTCTATCAGATATAGGATTGGTAAAGATCTTTTCCCAATTTATTGGTTGCTGTTTTGTCCTATTGACAGTGTCTTTTGCCTTACAGAAGCTTTGTAATTTTATGAGGTCCCATTTGTCCATTCTTGATCTTAGAGCAAAAGCTCTTGGCGTTCTCTTCAGGAAATTTTACCCTGTGCCCATGTGCTCGAGGCTCTTCCCTACTTTCTTTTCTATTAGTTTCAGTGTATCCCAAAGGATAAACAGGCTGAGAAAGAAATTAGGGAAACAACACCCTTCACAATAGTCACCGATAATATAAAATACCTTGGTGTGACTCTAACTAAGCAAGTAAAAGATCTGCTTGACAAGAACTTCCAAGTCTCTGAAGAAGGAAATTGAAGAACTCAGAAGATGGAAAGATATCCTATGCTCATGGATTGGCAGGATTAATATAGTAAAAATGGCCATCTTGCCAAAAGCAATCTACAGATTCAATGCAATCCCTATCAAAATTCCAACTCAATTCTTCACAGACTTAGAACAATTTGCAAATTCATCTGGAATAACAAAAAACCTAGGATATCGAAAACTATTCTCAACAATAAAAGAACCTCTGGAGGAATCACCATCCTGGACCTTAAGCTATATTATTACAAAGCAATTGTGATAAAAACTGCATGGTATTGGTACAGTGACAGGCAGGTAGATCAATGGAATAGAATTGAAGACCCAGAAATGAATCCACACAACTATGGTCACTTGATCTTTGACAAAGGAACTAAAACAATCCAGTGGAAAAAGGACAGCATTTTCATGAAATGGTACTGGCTCAACTGGTGGTTAGTATGTAGAAAAATGCAATGGATCCATTCCTATCTCCTTGCACAAAGCTCAAGTTCAAGTGGATTAAGGACCTCCACATAAAACCAAATATGCATGTATTTTTAACTTGAGTAAACAGGAAATGTTTGATTCAATATTTAAGAAGTAACAATTTTTCCCACACCTTGCAACTAAAATGTTAAGCCTTTATAGGTATGAAAATTTCATACTATACCTTAATTTCTTCTATTTCATCTGGTACTATCTTGTATGCTGATATAGTCCCACCCAATCTGAAATTAGGAGAAGAAAATACTCTTAAAACCAGCAACAGGGTAAAAGCATATGAATGATATATGGCATTATCACTAGAGTGCCACCAAGTGGAACCAGAAATCTCCCAAGACCCACGTCAGTAACCATGAGGGAAAACATTTGTTTCATTTTTCATTTATTAGTTTAGAAAAAACAGGCAACAAGTGACTACCAAAAGAAGTTGCATTACACTGGATTTTCAATCTGAATTAAACTTCATTATTGATGGTTTTAATAATGCTAAAGCTGTTACATTTATTGCTCGACTCTGTCACAACATATATCAAGAACTAAGAGTAAACCTGTTTTTATTTGTTTAATTAATAAACTCAATTTCTTAGAATAGTTTAAGGTTTCCAAAAATTGAACAAAAATGTGGTTTACATATCTTGCTCTAAGCCTCATTTCCTAGTTTTCTCGATAATTATCATTTTATATCCGTATAGTACAACTATCCCAAATAGTGAACCAATATTGATTTTAATTATATATTTTAAGTAAGAATCTTATAGATGTGTCCAACATTATCAAAGGGAAAAAGAAAAAAAACCCTGCAAATGACACATTGTTGATGCCCTAATGTGGAAGTTTAAATTATTTCAAAATAAAAAGTTTTAAAGATATTATCATTATAAAATTGGATTTTTAACAGGTTTTAAAGAATTCTTAAAAGTGAGGCAGTTAGCTAAAATCAACACATGAAATAATCATTATATAAATGGAATATACAACAAAAACAATTCCAAATTGTTACTGAAATGATTCAAAGATGCCATGGTTGATAATGGAACACAAATACAGAGTCACATTGATATGATCAACTTCAATCCTGTTTATAGCAACAATTCATTTGCTCATGTTTAATGCTATCAGTACCTTAGATACTTGAATCTGCTCCTTGAGAGATATAGGAAGATAACTCTCCAATTAAGTGTTTATATAACTTCAAACCAAAGGGAATGGTTTTGACCATTAAGAAGGTAAGGTAAACCAGATATGGCATGGTTGTTGCAGTCTGGAACATACACAGCAGGTATGAATGTCTGTATAAGATTGGCCTCTGCAATAATCTGGCACAGAGGAGAAAGGTGCTCACATGGCCCCATTCCTTCCCTAGGAGCTCCTGACTGTTATTGGCTGCTGGAAAAAAGCTGCAAATTTCTTTAATAGTATAGCTTATGGAAGAAGGGAGCTGACAAAGAGTAATGGAGGGAGATATAAAATCACATAACATTGTATATATGAATGAAATTGCCAAAAAAAGAAAAAAAGAAAATTTATTTCTAAAGAAAAGAGAAAAAAATGAACTCATGATAAGCAGTATATATGTTTTAATGGTCCCACTGGGATTAAAACCCAATAGACAAGCTAGGTGTGGGAGCACAAACCTTTAATTCTGGTACTCAGAAAACAGAGGTAGGTGGATCTCTGAGATTGAAGCCAGTCTGATCTGTATAGTTTCAAAACACAAGAGCTACATAAAGAAATCCCAGTTTTGAAAAAAGGAAACCAAACAAACAATAAAAAGAAACCTGTATAACAAACACTTATACATATGTAGAGTATACTAATGAAGTGATAGCATAACAATAAGGCCAAGTTGTTAAAACAATTTTTAACAAACATGGAAGGGAGAATGGAAACTGTGTAAATGTTAGAGGAAAATATTCAGTAAACAGAAGTAATTCAGAAAACCCAAGGGAACAACTAACTAATAAACAACTTATTTGTGAGTGTGGTGGTGGTAGGGAGTTGAAATATTCAAGAATAAACCTATTTCAAACTTTAACAAAAAAGAATGATTTTCACCTTTGAAATGACTTCTGGGGATGAAATTTTAATTTTCATGGCATCATTAAACACATGCATTTTAAATACCCATAGGTTTAGCATGTTATCAGTATCATTTTCTGTAGCAGGCCCTAGGTCATAAAATGACTTACTCCAAACTACATTACACAAACTGTCCATCTTTTGATGAAGAAAGAATAAACTCTGAAGTCAACATATAGAACTATTCTACACTGACAGTCACAGTGATAATAATAGCTTCACGACTACAAGTAGTGCTGAATCCTTATGTGAAGTACACATGACTACAGGTATTTCAGTCTCCAATTTTTGGACTTTGTAAGATTCCATATACATCACTTAGAGATGGGACCCAATTCTAAACAAAATAATCATTGGTATTTTAAAAAATTTAAAGTATATTTATTTGTTTGTGTGTGGGGGGGGTGTCACTATGGGCATGTAGACATCAAAGGACAACTTGCTGGTGTCAGTTCTGTCCTTCTACATGCAGGTTTCCTGGATGAAATTCAGTTCTTAGGCTTGCTGGCAGATGCCTTTACCTACTGAGTCACTGGCCCTATTTTTATACAGACCTTGTACAAATAGCATTCAGGTAGATTTTTAAAACACGTCTTAAGTATACCTGCAAGAAGTCATGTGGAACTTTTCGCTTAAGGCATGATGCTGATGTGGAAAAGGGTTCCTATTTTATAGCATACTAGGTGTTAGGATTTCAGATTATAGCTATTATGAGGAAAGAGGAAAAAAGAGAAAGAGGAGGAGGGAGGGAGAAAAAGAGGGAGAGAGGGGGAGTAAGTAGGTATATAACAGAGCTCAGAGAACTTGAATATTAGGAAAAAGTATATAAAGTAGAATGAAGGGAACCATTAAGATGGAAATAATTTTAAACATCATTATAGGCTGATACCTAAGCACCCAGAACACTGATGCAAGCTGATATCGAGTTCAAGTCCCTGTCAGCAAGCTGACAGGAGCGTGATATAGGAGTCTCCTGAGAGCCTCTGACAGTACCTGACTAATACAGAAGTAGAGGCTCACAGCCATCCATTGGACTGAGTACAGGGTCCCCAACAGAGGAGCTAGAGAAAGGACCCAAGGAGCTGAAGGCTGAAGTTTGCAGCCCCATAAGAGGAACAACAATATGAACAAACTAGTACCCCCAGAGCTCCCAGGGACTAAACCACCAACCAAAGAGTACATATGGTGGGACTCAGGGCTCCAGCTGTATATGTGGGAGGAGAGGCCTATGGCCCTGTGAAGGCTGGATGCCCCAGTGTAGGGGAATGCTAGCGCCAGGAAGCAGGAGTGGGTGGGTGGGTGAGCAGGGGGAGAGGAGTGCGGATAGAGGGTTTTTGGAGAGGAAACCAGGAAAGAAGACAACATTTGAAATGTAAATGAAGAAAATATATAATAAAAAAAGAATAAAATACAATACTTTCAGAGAACACTTATACTTCAAAATGTATCTGGACGTCTTGCTGAGAAAGCTGTGTTTGCACCACTGTGGTACTATTACTTAACAAGTATATAATTGCTGTCTGAAGTTCAAGGTCATCTGTCTAAAAATCAAAAACCTGAAAACTTATGCATATGTGTATGTGCTTGCAGGAATGACTCTCTCTCTCTCTCTCTCTCTCTCTCTCTCTCTCTCTCTCTCACACACACACACACACACACACACACACACAAACACACACACACTTCTCTCCCTGTCCCTCTCCCTCCCTCCTCCCTCCCCTCCCTCCCCCCCCCTCTCTCTCTCTCACACACACACACATACACACACATATTTACATATAATATACTAGTAGGAGAATTAACCTAATATCTTTGTGTGCAAAACTACAGTTGTTTCTCTATAAGATTTTGATGGGAATTTGTATAGAATAGAGTCAGAAGCAAATTATAAACCAGAGAAGTTATCTTAATTAATTTCTCCTTGCTGTGATAGAATACCCTAATCAAAGCAATTTAAGGAAGGAAGTAAAGTAGGTAGCTTGGTTGATTTTACTTTAGCTCATAGTTCAAGGTATATATAGTCCATCATGGTAGAGAAGTAGAGGCAGCAAGAAAATAACAATGGATACAAGCTAGTGCTGTTTCCTCCATTTAATATAGCCCAGGATCCCCTACGCAGTGAGTGCCCCACTTACAGTAAAGATGGATCTTCACACATTAACTAACATATGAACATATTTAAGATAGTCCCTCAGGTGTGTCTCTTGGCCCATCTCCTGGTGATTCTGGATTCTTTCAAGTGACAACACTAATTCTCACAGAAGTCACGTGTGGATTGGCTGTTACTTGCCTAAAGTAGAATTAGAACTCTGGCTGCTCAGACCACTTCCACTGACAACTAGTATTCTAGGAAACATTTAAAATGGTGAAATTTTCCTAAAACATAAGGGTGATTTTATAAGACAGTGTGCTGGCTGGTTTTGTGTGCCAACTTGACACAGGCTGGAGTTATCACAGAGAAGGGGAAGTGCCTCCATAGGATCCAACTGTGAGGCATTTTCTCAATTAGTGATCAAGGGGGTAGAGCCCCTTGTTGTTCGTGCCATCCTTGGGCTGGTAGTCTTGGGTTCTATAAGAGAAAAGGCTGAGCAAGCCAGGGGAAGCAAGCCAGTAAGGAACATCTCTCCATGGCCTCTGCATCAGCTCCTGCTTCCTGATGTGCTTGAGTTCCAGTCCTGACTTCCTCTGGTGATCAACAGCAATGTGGAAACTAAATAAACCCTTTCCTCCCCAACTTGCTTCTTGGTCATGATGTTTGTGTAGGAATAGAAACCCTGACTAAGACAGACAGTAACAAATCCTGAGTCAATAGTAGTGATAGGGAAACAATCGTTAGATTATAAAAATTCATTTTTAACATTATCCCAAAAGAGTAACCCCAAATTTAAACTAGACAGTAAAGGACTGTTAATTCAAACATTTTTATCTTTTTCTATTTCAGTTTAGTATGTTAAACTAAAACAGACTTCTGTTCCCAAAATAGTTACATAAGAACAATCTGTTGTCACAGACTCCCCCCTCCCCATAAACTAAGACTTCTATAAAGGATATAGTCTTTATTTAAAATGTTAAGCTACAAATATTTATCCTTCTGAGCCATCTGTTCCGCTAAGTAACCATAAAAATTCTAGACTGAATTCTGAAAAATGGAAATACATGAAAATCTTAGCATTGCTAACTCTTGATTTTTTTTTTAAACAGCATGTGTCTTCATTTGAGCAAAAATAGAATGGTATGGATTCTCATTTGTGAAGCACTATTTAAAAACAAGAGTTTTTTTTAAAAACCTCTTACACAAAATATTCTGTCTGAATAAAATGACTCCATTCAAATACTCAGCTCCTACTCTAAGTGAAAGTAAAGAAAAAGATTTTATTGACAAAATAATACTTATGTTAATTCTTTTGACTTTAAAGAGCTCTATTACTAGAATGTACTTATCATTTTAAATCATTATTTCCAATCACTGCAGGTGTGATGGCATATCAGCTGTGAGGGAGGGAGAGACAGGATCACAGGGATCACAAGTCAGGTCTTATCTATGTTACATAGTAGAGCCTGCCCCAACCTATAGCTAGAACTTTATGTGCTTTGCTTTTGGTAGTTGACTATCAGATGTTTTTAAAAAGAAGATTTATAGATATTGTGGACTCTTTGTGTATATTTTAAAAGAAGATGAATGTAAAAAGTTGGTGAAAATTTTATGAAGTGTAACACTTGGATATTTTCAGTCTGTTGACCTCTAGGTCTGAGAAGATATGAGTTGGCATTGTTAAACTAGTACGCAATTTAAAAAGAGTTCATTCAACAATGTGTACGTGATTCTGAAACATTTTTTGAGTTCTACAAAGCTTTTTAAAGTGTTAAGTTCATATTACTATATTTTGAGGATTTTAATACTTTTTATTAAATTTTTTTTGTGTAATGTATTCTGATCACAGTTTCCCCTCTCACAGATCCCCCCAGGTTCTCCTCATCTCCATAGTCATTTAAATCCATAACATTTCGTTTTCTTTCTTTAGACTGTAGGATTCATAGTTGGGTTGGTTGTTAATTTCTCAACTGGTAGCATGCAGAGTACCTTCCAATGCTTGCAATGCTAGTTAGTCACTAGAGGGACAGGCTCTAGTTCAGTAATCATCAGTTTATGGAGAGTAGCCAATCGACTTAACAATATCTTGAGATTTTGGGAAGTATTTTTGAGGATCCTTTCACCAAACTCAACTAGATATAATCCACTACTGGCACTTGAGGTTTCAGTTGGTGGCAACTTAAGTATTACCTTATTTGGTGACTCCACTTACCTTTCTTTCATATGTTTAAGAAGCTTCTATAGTAGTAGGCTTCCATATGACCTTTCAAATGGCCCTTAGTGTTTCTCCCTATATTCCCTCCCTTACCCATCTCACTCAATCCCTTCCCCATTTAATCTTCCCATGCCAATCTCCCCCATGGCTTTCCATTAGTACATATCCTATTTTCCTTGAGAGATCTTCCCCTTTGCCCATTCCCTTACTCTATACATAACCTGTGTGGCTATATACATTGTAGTACTCCTATATAAGGCTTATTAGCCATATATAAAACACAAAATTTGTCTTTTTGAGTCTGGGGTACTTCACTAGGGATGATTTCTTTTCTAGCTTCATTTTTTATTTGCAAATTTCATAATTTTACTTTTAGTGGTTGAATAGTATTCCATTGTGTAAATGTACCATATTTTTATCCTGTTTGTTTATTTGCTTGTTTTGAGGTTACATTGAAAACATTGTTTCCCTGGATTCTTTCTCAGGGTATTGTATGTAGGGAGGTTACTGAGTTGAAGAGGGATGAGAGGCAGCTATAAGCTGTTTTTATAGGACTGGGAGTGAGAATAGAAGTGTAACAGAGGGCAAAAACCATAGCGTGAATGCCTACCTGAGTTCTAACTGGTTTGGTCACTGGGGTAACCAGGTCAATCTTGTTTCTAGGTATTGGCAACTAGGACAAAGAAATAATTGAGCTAGAGGGAAGGCAGAGAGGGTCCATGGGAAGTAGCAATGGTGGGTTTGCACTCAGTGGATTCGCCAGTAAATGGAGATAGGTATTCGTTTTAGATTTTTCAAGCATTATTCAATTATAATTATTATTATAATTCAGCAATTATACTTTTAAGTTAGCATACAATATATTGGGCTTGATAATGATGTACATCTTATTATACTTTCTTCTTATCCATCCTGCTTCTTCAGATTAAATAGTTTGAAGCTGGAAATCACCAAGCACCATCACATATTTGTACCCACAAGGTATAAAACTAAAGGTGAAAATTTTTCATTCATTGAGTGACATTCTGGCTTAAAAGCATTATCTTAACAAGAATACTATATATAAAGATCAATTAAGTTAACATTGTATGAGTGGCCCTTTTATTGAGGAGTTTCAGAAATTTGTGCTCTTAAATATTATCTCCTCATTTGTATTTTTAATTTTTCTCTTTTATTTTTGTCTTAAATTACTCCATGACTTTTAAATTTCTTTCCATTGTGAACCTATAGTTTTTACCAAAGAGAAAATGTCAGATTATGGATGTTATTTTTGTTACATACTTACTAAGTAATAATTTAAATTTGTTTTGTTCAGTGTTTGAAAACAATCCAGTTCAAGTTTATGATCTTTAATAAAGTGCCCTAAGATAAGAGAGAGACAGCAGATCTAGGCTCATACGAACGCAGTTATTGGATACTTAGAGAAAGCTGGTACCGGGTATCAGCATCATCAGTTGGATCCACACAATTTGCATAAAGAGAAATTATTTATTAGTTAGCATAAAATAACGTCTTTTAGGCTAGAATATACCTGGCAGGTGCATCCTGGTAGTAAGGCCCTGTTTATAAAAGCCTAAGTATAACTTTAATGGTTCTGTCTACTTACGATTTGTTTGGAAGGCATACAGCAAAAACTAACTGTGGTTACTCAATGCTAAGTGTAATAGCTGTGATTTGAGATGACTGTAATCCTTGCAAAGCGAGGATGTGTTCATTGAAAAAGAGCCTGTTTGACTGCCTTATCTGGTATTACTTGGAGGGGAGTCCCTTGGTCCTGTGGAGGCTTGATGACCCAGAATAGGGGAATGCTAGGCCACTGAGGCAGGAGTGGGTGGGCGCGTGGGGGAGCAGCCTCATAGAGACAGGCAAGAGGAAGGAGAGGATAGTGGCCTTGTGGAGGGGAAACTGGGAAGGGGGATAACATTTGAAATGTAAATAAATAAAATAACCAATAAGAAAAAAAAAAGGAAGAGACTCTGTTTTATGTGATATTCTGTCCTGGTAATATTCGACTGTAGATGAAATTAAGAATTTATACCACTATCAATTACTTTATTTGCTTTCATTATTAACATATAAATAACAATAATTTACTGTGCAAAATCCAGGTATGTATGAAGCATAGTGAGATATAGAAGAGTACTGGATCAAACCTTGCTTAAAATCCCACTATCCACCAAAACTGTTCTTCCCTGAATTATCACTGTTAAAATACTTGCTTATTTTTGTACTTGATCTCTGTGCCTTCCTTTACTTTGCTTAAAAGTGATTAGATTAGATCCCTAGAAATCTCTAGAATTATTATTGTGTTTTTGCAAGTTTGCTGAGGAAGGGTCTTTGTGGCCCCAAATGGCCTGGGTGCTGCAATCTGAGCTTGAACTCTTTTTTCTTTTTACTAGATATTTCCTTTATTTACATTTCAAATTTTATCCCCTTTCCTAATATCCCCTTCGAAAACTCCCTATTGCATCCCCCCCACCCCGCTCACTAATAACCCACCCACTCCTGCTTCCCATTTAAAAATGACCAAGAGCAATTTATAGAAGATTTTACTGTGGTTTATAGTTCCAGAAGGGATAGGGCCCATAATGGCATGAGAATCATAGCATCAGTGGGTGGCCACAACAGGAATCTGACTTATTATATTTCATCACACAGGAAGTCAGAAGAACAAATTAGAAGTGGAGTACATTCTCAAAGCCCTCCAGTAGTAACATACTTCTTCTGAAAAGGGTCCAAAAATTTCTCAAAGAGTTCTAACAACTGGGGGCTAAGTGTTTAAATTCATGAGCTTAACGGGGCCATTTAAACCACCATGATGTGTTTGTGCATGTATACATATATAACTGTGTATGTTCTCAGACATTTTTGATTTCTGTATAGTAAAAATTTTCAAAATCCCTCCTTGTAGCATTCAAAACACTTAGTGCATTAGTATTATCTACAGTCACCCTGCTGAACAATAGTTATCTTTCTATATTGGTTCTCTCTTAATATATTATTGTTACATTCTAAATCACGATTTTAAAGTCTTCTAGCTAAAGATATAAATAGTTTAATCACTGTGCTTTTACTATTAGATCATTTTAACTTGCATAATTATTTATATCAATGCATACATTTATAAGTTCCAAAAATCTGTTTCTACTCATTAGCATCCTTTCCAGTTGGAAAAGCATCCTTTAGCATTTTTGTAAAACAGGTGTGACAATATATTTCACCAGCTTTTGTCTGGGGATATCTTTGTATTTATTGTCTCAATAGCTTTCATAGGTACAGAATTTTTGGCTGCACCTCTTTGTTTCGTTTGTTTTATTTACTTCCTCTTTAGCATTGAGAAATCCCATGCCACTCTTTGGCCTTTCAGGTTTCTGCTGAGATGGTTCACAGTGAGGTGAACTGAAACAGCCCTCAGCAGTTCTTTCTCTGGCACCCTTAAGATTTTCTCTTTCACATTTACAACCTTAAGAATGTTTTGAAATTGAAGTTAAATTTGCCAGATAACTTTTGACCTCTCTGTACCTATTATATGTTTGAGTGCTTTTCTAGATTTATAAGTTTCATTCTATCATTTCTTTTAATAAACTTTCTAGTCCTTTGGCATTTTTACATCCCTGAACTCCAATAATACCAATATTTGCTTCCTAAAAAAGTTCTCACAAACGTTCCATTTTCCTCCTTATCTTTTTTTCTTCCAATTATACATTTTCCAACAGCCTGCTCTGAACTCACTGATTGATGATTATTTCCATCTCTTTTATTTTCTGAGTATATATTTCATATTGAGAATATATGTTTAATTACAAAAATTTGGTTGCAGAGCTTTGTTATCTTATAAACCTCAATGACTGAGCATGTGGCTAAGTACTAAGACATTTCTGTTTTCCTCAAGCTCATTCAGTTTCCTTGAGGTAGATGTCTTTTTTTAAATTGGATATTTTATGTCTTTACATTTCAAATATTATCCCCTTTTCCAGTTTCACCTCCGGAAGCTCCCTATCTGATCTCCCTCTCCCCTTGTTTCTATGAGGGTGCCTACCTACTCCTACTTCACTGACTTGGCATTCCCCTACACTAGGGCATGGAGCCTTCATAGGACCAAGGGCCTCTCCTCTTAATGATACCAGATAATGCCATCATCTGCTACATATGGGGCTGGAGCCATGGGTCCTTCCACATCCACATGTACTCTTTGGTTGGTGGAGACAGTATTGCGGATATCAACAAGTGCATGCTGACAGGAGCCTGTTATAGCTGTCTCCTGAGAGGCTCTGCCAGAGCCTGGCAAACACAGCGGTGGATGCTCACAGCTGACCATTGCACTGAGCACAGGGACCCCAAAGGAGGAGTCAGAGAAAGTACTGAAGAAACTGAAGGGGTTTGCAACAACATAGGAAGAACAGCAATATCAACCAACTAGAAGTAGATGTCTTTAATTGAATGTGAGAATTCTCCCACAAGCAATATTTGGCCATGTCAGCACCTTATTTCCAGTGGGAAGTAAGGAAATAATTTTCTGAAAATTGCTGATGTTTTTCACATTGAATACTATCTAAATATTGGTGGTTCCCACTTCTTATTCCAGTTGTGCTGGTGCCTTTTTTAAGGCAAAAATTATAAGTTGGTTATTTATTTCTCTTGAGTTTATAATTACATTTGTTATTCAGAACTAGATGAGTTCAGTTTCAGAATTTCTAAGCGTCTACTTTTGGCATTCTGTCACTATCTAGGGACTAGAGTGTTAATCCAATCCTCAGTTTATCCAAAAATATAATGTTAATGTGTTCTTTCAGAAAGATCAGGACTACATAAATAAATTAATCTGTCTTCACAAACCTATCTCTATTGCCAGCAATGGTTAATCACTGTGGGATTCTACCCAGCTGGACACAAAGTCATCATGGATGGGCCACTCCAGGCTCCTACATCACATCTGTGGTTACCAATGGACTAATTCTGTCATACACTGAAGCCACATCCTTCGAAGACCAAGAGAACATTGGGTAGGGCCAGGCCAACACTGATGTGAGGTGCCTGCATTGCTGCACACGGGCCTAACCAAAGAAAGCAGCTGCATGCAGAGCTATCCAAATTAAAAGTACCAGAACTATGTACATTCCCACAACACAGGAGCTATCAGTGGCTGGAATTGCAATCAGGCTTGGCAATCTATCCAGTAGTTTCTCCAGTCCAACCAAATGCCAGAGCAATGTCTTGTGCATGTGCCTTGATCATTCCAGCAGGAAATGGGTTTTTGTATCACATTATGCTGGCTAAGGTTGTAGTTCATGTAGTATCATAGGGTTCGTGAAGGCAGTTGATTTGGCCACCTGGGCTTATGCTCAGCTGGCTTGCATCCCAAAGACACAGGGGCCTAAACACACTTAAGACAGCAAGTGTGATCCAGACCTATACAGATCTATACAGATTTCTGTCTAATGCAGACAGAAACCCTACTCTTTCTCAGGGCCTATAACAAAGCCTTATACCTGCTTTTGTGCTCTCATCACAGGTAACAGAAATCTTTCTATACATTCTACCTCTCAAATTTAGAGGAGGGGATAAGACTACAATCAGCCCTTGCTTAAACCTAGATCAAGTAGCTTAGTTCACAAGTATTTGACTGGCAACTGCAGAGATCATGGGCCTTTGTTAAATAGCAGATTTCAATATGGCAAAGCTTAAACTGTGTTTCAAGAATAAGACATGTACTTGATTCTTTTCTCCCTCTCCAAAGCATGAGACTTCTTTTTCCTTGTTGGACTATTTAAATGTTGGGGAGGGGGAGTGACATAGGCAACTTTTCTTCATATCTTCTTCAGTCTTTTTGGATTGTTATACTAACAGCTAGCACTATGGTTTCTCAGCTGACTGCATTAGTTCTTGTACAAATTGTTGAATGTATAAAAAGCGGTGCAACTTGTCCTGTCTGTAAAGAGATGATTATAGGAGAGCTTACTACACTCCTTTCTTATTTCACTAATTATTTTGTCATCTTATATGTTTTAGGCTAAAAACTTAATATATTATGCAACTTTGCTGGTATGTTTCTTGATGAAAGGAGATATGTCTGGTAAACCCAGTTACCAAAGAACGCAAGCATCACTAATGCTTTTTGGTTGAGTGCTAAAAAAATAATGTAATGGAAAGTTAACTGGTTACTCTCAGGAATGTACAGGAAGAAAATAAAGATGCCTTTTTTAAAAGCCCAATTAAATTTTGGGGACTATAGCTTTAACATATCATGGCACCAACTATGATATATTATAGTAGGCGGTATCATTACAATATACATACTACAGACCAATGAGCATTTAACTTGTAAAAAGTAAAACCGAGAAAACTTTACATTTAAAGGTGTTATTTATAAGACAGCGGTAGTAAGTTTTTAAGAATTAACAAAACTGTGGGTAGCAAAGTGAAAACTCAGTAATGTTTAATGTTGTTGCTAGAAAAACACTAATATTAAGTGAAATCTGTCCATAGTAAAACAAAACTATAAAAGACAAAAACTTTTCTATTTCATATTATAAAGACTTTAAAGATACTTTAAGACTGAAATTTCCTAAATAATTCATTAAAAATGTTAACTACATTTTAACCTTTATGAAAATGCAGTGTGAGAATGTCCAGCTCTGTGGGGAATAACTACTTCAGAAGCCACTGTATACCATCTACTGACTGACACTTTTAAGAAATTCAATTCACCATAGCAACCTGTCTTAATATCAGTACATAAGCACAGTATATATTTAGAGATGATTGCTTCCCAGAAAGCAATCCTGGCTTTCCTTCATATTTAATGTAATGATCCAAGGGACCAAAATACCATTTAATCAGTGAGGCTACAGTGAGATGACAAGTATACTCAGGGGGACAAGGCAGTGTTCTAGAAATACCAAAAGAACAAATGTACCACCAAAATTGGTACAATTTATGAATATATAAGCAAACAATTTTTCATGTTTAAGAAATATACAGAGATACAAGTATTTTGTCTAATTTTTGTTCAACATAAACTTAACATTATGAATGATTCATAATACATAAAATCAAAGTATATATAATCAGTATGTTTTATCCTCCACAGGTACTTCACAAAAGAATATACCTTCTTCTCAGCACCTCAAGGCACCTTCTCCAATATTGACCATATAATCCGTCACAAAACAGGCCTCCATTCCCACAGCCCCCGAAGAGGCTCCACTCCCAGGTACCCTAGCACGCCCAGGATCTTAGGGTTAGCAGTGAGTAGAACACAACATCTGTTCCAACATCACCAGGAGTAACTGGGACCAGCAGGACCCAGGGACCCAGGAACCTGGTCCAACCAGTGGCTCTGATTCCTTCCAGTCTGCATCTGTCAACCTTGGGAGCAAACGCAGGAGCCAGTCCCACAGCCCTCCAGGAGGCTCCACTCCCAGGCATTCTAGCATGGCTAGGATCTAAGGATCACAGGAGCTAGGTCACAACAGGATCTCAGGGTCTCAGAGGCAGCTTAACTCCTAGGAACTCTGATACACCCAGAACCTCAGGATTACAGGATCCTGGAATCACAGGATCACAGAGACAGCTGGACTCTTGGGAGTTCTAACTCAACCAGTATGACAGGAAGGACAGGTTCCAGGCAGAAATAGCCAAGGCATGGAGCACTAGAGATAATCAGATAGCAGGAGGCAAGTGTAAGAACAAAAGCAACAGAAACCAAGGTTACTTGGCATCATCAGAACCCAATTCTCCCACTATAGCAAGTCTGGACACACCATCACACTGGAGAAATAAGATTTGGATCTAAAGTCACTTCTCATGACGATGATGGAGGACTTTAAGAAGGACATAAATAACTCCCTTAAGAAAAACAGGAGAAACAGGTAAATAGCTAGAAGCCCTTAAAGAGGAAACAAAAATCCCTTAAAGAATTATAGGAAAACACAATCAAACAGATGAAAGAAATGAACAAAACCAACCAGAATCTGAACATGGAAATAGAAACAATAAAGAAATCAGAGAGAGAGACAACCCTGGAGATACAAAACCTAGGAAAGAGATCAGGAGGCATAGATGCAAGCATCACCAACAGAATAGAAAAGAGATAGAAGAGAGAATCTCAGGGGCAGAAGATACTATAGAAAACATTGATACAACAGTCAAAGAAAATGCAAAATGCAAAAAGCTTCTAACACAAAACATCCAGGAAATCCAGGACACAATGAGAAAAAACCTAAGGATAATAGGTATAAAAGAGAGTGAAGACTCCCAATGTATGGGCCAGTAAATATCTTCAACAAAATTATAGAAGAAAACTTCCCTAACCTAGAGATGCCCATGAACATCCAAGAAGCCTACAGAACTCCAAATAGACTGGACCAGAAAAGAAATTCCTCTCCTGAAATAATAATCAAAACACCAAATGCACTAAACAAAGAATTTTAAAAGCAGTAAGGGAAAAGGTCAAGTAGCATATAAAGGCAGGCCTATCAGAATTACACCAGACTTCTCACCAGAGACTATGAAAGCTAGAAGATCCTGGGCAGATGTCATACAGACCCTATAAGAACACGAATGCCAGCCCAGGCTACTATACCCAGCAAAACTCTCAATTGCCTTAGATAAAGAAAAACAAAATATTCCATGACAAAACCAAATTTACACAATATCTTTCCATAAATCCAGTCCTACAAAGGATAATACATAGAAAACACCAACACAAGAAGGGAAACTACACCCTAGAAAGAGCAAGAAAGTAATCTTTCAACAAATTCAAAAGAAGACAGGCACACAAACATAATTACACCTTTAACAACAAAAATAACAGGGAGTAACAATCACTTTTCCTTAATATTGCTTAACATCAACAGACTCAATTCCCCAATAAAAAGACATAGACTAACAGACTGGATATGTAAACAGGACCCAGCATTTTGCTGCATACAGGAAACGCACCTTAGTGACAAAGACAGAGGAAAAGGTTGGAATAAAATTTTCCAAGCAAATGGTTCCAAGAAATAAGCTGGAGTAGCCATTCTAATATCAAATAAAATCAACTTTAATCCAAAAGTTATCAAAAAAAAAATAAGGAAGGACATTTCATACTGGTCAAAGGAAAAATCTACCAAGATTAACTCTCAATTCTGAACATCTATCCTCCTAATGCAAGGCCACCACATTCATAAATGCGACTTAACTAAAGCTCAAAGCATACATTGTACCCCACACAATAATAGTGGGAGACTTTTAACACCTCACTCTCAGCAATGTACAGATCAAGGAAACAGAAAGTAAACAGAGACACAGTGAAACTAACAGAAGTAATGAATCAAATATATCTAACAGATATTTATAGAACATTTCATCCTAAAAGAATATACTTTCTTCTCAGCACCCCAAGGTACCTTCTCCAAAATTGATCATATAGTTGGCCACAAAACAAGCCTCAACAGATACAAGAAAATTGAAATACTCCCATGGCGGTAATCAGATCACCAGGGAATAAGGCTGGTCTTAAATTCCAACAAAAACAATGTAAAACAAACATACACATGGAAACTGAACAATGCTCTAGTCGATGATAACTTGGGCAAGGAAGAAATAAAGAAATTAAAGACTTTAGAATTTAAGGAAAATGAAGGCATATCATACCAAAACTTATGGGACCCAATGAAAGCAGTGGTAAGAGGAAAACTCATAGGTCTAAGGGCCTCTAAGAGGAAATTGGAGAGAGCTTACACTAGCACTGGACAGCACACCTGAAAGCTCTAGAACAAAAAGAAGCAAATACACCCCCAAGAAGAGTAGAGGGCAGGAAATAATCAAAATCAGGGCTGAAATCAACCAAGTAGAAACAAAAAGAACTATACAAAGAATGAAACAAACGAGGAGCTGAGTTTTGAGAAAATCAACAAGATAGATAAACCCTTACTTAGCCAGACTAACCAGAGGACACAAAGACAGTATACAAATTAACAAAATAAGAAATGAAAAGCAGACATAACAACAGAAAACAAAGAAAATGAAAAAAATTAAAAAAGCCTATGTTCATCAAAATTGGAAAATCTGGATGAAATGGACAATTTTCTAGACAGATACCACTTACCAAAGTAAAATCAGGATTAGGTAAACAATCTAAAAAGTCCCATAACCCCTAAAGAAATAGAAGTAGTCATTAAAAGCCTCCAAAACAAAAAACAAAACAAAAAAAAACCCCAAAAACAAACAAACAAACAAAAAAAAAACAGGAACACATGGGATTAGTGCAGAATTATATCAGATCTTCAAAGAATACCTAAAACCAATACTCTTCAAACTATTCCACAAAGTAGAAGCAGAAAACAACACTACACAATTCATTTTATGATGCCAAAATTATGTTCATACCTAAGCCACACAAAGACCAAAAAAGAAACAGAATTTCAGACCAATCTCCCCTATGAACATTGATGGAGAAATACTTAGTAAATTTCTTGCCAACTAAATCCAAGAACACATCAAAACAATCATTCACCATGATCAAGTAGACTTGATCCCATGGATTCAGGGATGGTTCAATATGTGGAAATCCATCAACTTAATCCACTACATAAACAAACTCAAAGAACAAAATCACATGATCATTTCATTAGATACTGAAAAAGCATTTGACAAAATTCAACATCCCTTCATGTTAAAAGTCTCAGAAAGATCAGGAATTCAAGGCCCATATCTAAACACAGTAAAAGCAATATAGAGCAAACCAGTAGCCAACATCAAACTGAATGAAGAGAAACTTGAAGCAATCCCACTGAAATCATGGACTAGACAAGGCTGCCCATTCTCTCCCTATCTACTCAACATAATACTTGACGTTCTAGCTAGGGCAATTAGACAACAACAGAAGGTCAAAGGAATACAAACTGGAAAGGAAGAAGTCAAAATTTCACTGTTTGCAGATGATATGATAATATACTTAAGTGACCCCAGAAAAAATTCCACCAGAGAACTCCTATACCTGATAAACAACTTCAGCAAAGGGGCTGGATATAAAATTAACCCAAACAAATCAGCAGCCTTCCTCTACTGAAAGGATAAACAGGCTGAGAAAGAAATTAGAGAAAGGACACCCTTCGCAATAGTCTTAAATAATATAAAATACCTTGGTTTGACACTAAGAAAGTGAAAGATCTGTATGACAAGAACTTCAAGTCTGAAGAAAGAAACTGAAGAAGATCTCAGAAGATGAAAAGATCTCCTAAGCTCATGAATTGGCAGGATTAATAAAGTAAAAATGGCCATCTTGATGAAAGCAATCTACAGATTCAATGCAATCTCCATCAAAATTCCAACTTCATAGAGTTAGAAAGTGCAATTTGGAAATTCATTTGCAACAACAAAAAACCCAGTATAGTGAAAATTATTCTCAACAAGAACTTCTGGGGAAATCACCATCTCTGACATCAAGCTGTATTACAGAACAATAGTGACAAAAGACTGTATGGTATTATTGGTACAGAGAAAAGAAGGTAGATCACTGGAACAGAATTGAAGACCCAGAAGTGAACCCATATACCTATGGTTACTTGATCTTTGACAAAGGAGATAAAACCATCCGGTGGAAAAGAGACATACTTGCAACAAATGGTGCTGGGTGAACTGGCAGTCACCATGTATAAGAATGCAAATTGAACCATTCTTAAATCCTTGTAAAAAGTTCAGGTCCAAGTGGATCAAGGACCTCCACATAAAACCAGATACACTGAATGTAGTAGAAAAGAAAGTGGGGAAGAACCTCAAATACATGGGCAAAGGGGAAATTTTCCTGAACAGAACACCAATACCTTATGCTCTAAGATCAAGAGTGGATAAATGGAAACTCATAAAATTGCAAAGCTTCGGAGAGTAACTGGGACCAGCAGGACCAGGCAAACAGGAACTCAACCAGCCCAGTGCCTCTAATTCCTTCCTGTCTCTCTGGGCTGGTGTCCTGAGCAGACCTTGGGCACTAGCTCTGCAGCCAGTCCCACCACACCCAGAGAGAGTTCTACTCCCAGGAGCTCTGACACACACAGGATCAGAGATGTGGAGGACCCAACATCTGTCCCAACACTGGGAGTAATTGGGACAAGCTGGACCAGGAACACAGGAACTCTGCCAGCCCACTGACTCTGGTTCCTTCAGGTCTGTCTGGGCTGGTGTCCTGAGCAGACCTTGGGTGCAAGCTCTGAAGCCATTCCCACAACAATTAGAGGAAGCTTCAATCCCAGGTGCTCTAACAAGCCTGGGATCACAGGATCCCAGAATACCAGAATCCCAGAGACAACTTGACTCTGAGCAGTTCTGACACAACCAGGATCACAGGAGAACAGGCTCTAGTCAGATTTAGCAAGGGCAGGTAGCACTAGAGATAACCAGATGGTGGGGGGCAAGCATAAGAAAATAAACTACAGAAACCAAGGTTACTTGGCATCATGACAACCCAATTCTCCCACCATAGCAAGTCCTGGACACACCATCACACCAGAAAAGCAACATTCAGATCTAAAATCACTTCTCTGGGTGATGATACAGCACTTTAAGAAAGACATAAATAGCACCCTCAAAAAATACAGGAGAACACAGGTAAACAAAAGCCCTTCAAGAAGAAACACAAAAATCCCTTAAAGAACTACAGGAAAACACAATCAAACAGGTGAAGGAAATGAGCAAAACCATCCAGAATCTAAAAATGGAAATAGAAACAATAAAGAAATCAGAAAGAGAGACAACCCTGGACATACAAAACCTAGGAAAGAAATCAGGAGTCATAGATGGAAACATCACCAACAGAATGCAAGAGATAGAAGAGAGAATCTCAGGGGCAGAAGACACCATAGAAAACATTGACACAACAGTCAAAGAAAATGCAAAAAGCAAAAAGTTCCTAACTCAAAACATCCAGGAAAAATCCAGGATGCACTAAGAAGACCAAACCTAAGGATAATAGGTATAGAAGAGAGTGAAGACTCCCAATGTAATGGGCCAGTAAATATCTTCAACAAAATTATAGAAGAAAACTTCCCTAACCTAAAGAAAGAGATGCCCATGAACATACAAGAAGCCTATAGAACTCCAAATAGACTGGACCAGAAAAGAAATTCCTCCCATGAAATAATAATCAAAACACCAAATGCACTAAACAAAGAAAGAATTTTAAAAGCAGTAAGGGAAAAAGGTCAAGTAGCATATAAAGTCAGACCTATCAGAATTACCCCAGACTTCTCACCAGAGACTATGAAAGCTAGAAGATCCTGGGCAGATGTCATACAGACCCTACAAGAACACAAATGCCAGCCCAGGCTACTATACTCAGCAAAACTCTCAATTACCATAGATGGAGAAAACAAGATATTCCATGACAAAACAAAATTTACACAATATCTTTCCACAAATCCAGACCTACAAAGGATAATAGATGGAAAACATCAACATAAGGAGCAAAACTACACCCTAGAAGAAGCAAGAAAGTAATCTTACAACAAATTCACACAAATCTAATTCCACAAAAGATAATAGATGGAAAACATCAACATAATGAGTAAAACTACACTCTAGAAGAAACAAGAAAGTAATCTTTCAACAAATCCACACAAATCTAATTCCACCTCTTACAACTAAAACAACAGGAAGTGACAATTAGTTTTTCTTCATACCTTAATATGAAAATTAATATTACCAACATATCTTAATTGATTAAAATCCAAAAATATGAGGAAATAGAAATTTGTTGATTGTCACCCAACTGTCTCTCTAATTTGGTAACTGGAGAAATAGGTCCATTATTGTACAATATATATACACTTTCAGCTTGTTTGTTCGTGACAGTATCTGGCTGTGTACAACATAAGAGTCTTGAAATCTTGCTTCTCCAATCTCAGCCTCTCTATTAGTATTATTGTTTATTTCATGTTTTTACACTATACTATGGTTTTCAGAACAGCTCATATATTTAAAAAGTATTTATATGCCCAAAAGAAACATAGATGATTAACTAGGGAGGTGGCTTGTAAGAGAACAACAAATTCAGATAAATTGAAATCATGTAACTTTTTCTCATCATAGTGCAATAAAAGTTAAAAAAATTGTAAAGGACACAATCAATAGGAAAAACTATCAAAAAACAGATTGGGAAAACCTCTGTAATAACCATAAAACCAATAAAGGGCTAATATCCAATATACATAAAGAATTCAAGAAGTTAAATTTCAGAGAACAAAGTAACACTATTAAAAAATGGGGTATAGAACTAAACAAAGAATTCTCTCTCTCTCTCTCTCTCTCTCTCTTTCTCTCTTTCTCTCTCTCTCCTCTCTCTTTTCATTTTACAAATTAATTTATTTTTTTCACTTCATATTCCATTCCTTGCCATTCCCATCCCCTGACTGCTCCACATCCCACACCTTCTCCCCATTTCCCCAGACCTGACCCAACTCCAGTGGATACTCCCACCCCAACCCACCTGACCTCTAAACTCCCTGGGGCCTCCAGTCTCTTGAGGGTTAGGTGCATCATCTCTGAATGAACACAAACTCAGCAGTCTCTACTTTATGTGTGTTGCAAAGCCTCATATCAGCTGGTGTATGCTGTCTGTTTGGTGTTCCAGTGTTTGAAAGATCTTGGGGGTCCAGATTAATTGAGTCTGCTGGTTCTCCTACAAGATCACCCTTCTCCTCAGCTTCTTGCAGCCTTCCCTAATTCAACCACAGGAGTCAGCAGCTTCGGTCCACTGGTTGGGTATAAATATCTGCATATGACTCTTTCAGCTATTTTTTGGGGTCTTTCAGAGTGCAGTCATGATAGGTTGGTCCCCTTTTGTGAGCGCTCCATAGCCTCAGTAATAGTGTCAGGCCTTGGGACCTCCCCTTGAGCTGGATCCCAATTTGGACCTGTCACTAGACCTTCTTTGCCTCAGGCTCATATCCATTTCCATCCCCGGTAGTTCTTTCAGACAGGAACAATTATAGGTCAGAGATGTGACTGTGGGATGGCAACTCCATCCCTCACTTGATGCCCTGTCTTTCTGCTAGAAGTGGGCTCTATAAGTTCCCTCTCCCTACTATAGGGCATTTCATCTAAGGTCCCTCTCTTTGATTCCTGAGAGTCTCTTACCTCCCAGGTCTCTGGTGCATTCTGGAGGGTCCCCCCTCCCCTCCCATTTCCTGAGGTTGCCTGTTTCTAATCTTTGTGCTGGCCCTCGGGGCTTCAGTGCTTTTCCTTCACCCAATACTAGATCTCCTCTCCTCTGCACTACCCACTTTCCCTCCTAGGTCCCTCCCTCCCTCCCCACTTTTGATTGCTTTCTTCTCTCTCCCAAGTTGGACTTAGGCATCCTCACTTGTATACTTCAGCTTGTTGACCTTTTTGAGTTCTATGGACTGTATCTTGGGTATTCTGGGTTTTTTTTTGTTTGTTTGTTTTTTGGTTTTTTTTGTTTGTTTGTTTTAGCTAATAACCACTTATTAGTGAGTTCAAACCATGCATGCCCTTTAAGATGCCCCACCATGCCACAGGGGCATGTGTTCTACTATGTTCACAGCAGCCTTATTTGCTGGAAACAACCTAGATTTCCCACAACAGAAGAATGGATACAGAAAATGTGGTTCATTTACACAATGGAATACTACTCAGCTATTAAGAACAAGGCCATTGTGAGACTTACAGGCAAATGGATGCAACTAGAAAATATCATCTTGAGTGAGGTAACTTAGAACAAAGAGTTCTCAATCGTGGAAACTCGAATGGTCAACAAGCACCTAAAGAAGTTCAACATTCTTAGTCATCAGGGAAAACAACCCTGAGATTCCACCTCATACCAGTCAGAATGGCTAAGATCAAAAACTCAGGTGACAACAGATGCTGGCAAGGATGTGGAGAAAGGGGAACACTCCTCTATTGTTGGTGGGATTGCAAGCTGGTACAACCACTCCGGAAATCAGTCTGGTCATTACTCAGAAAATTGGAAATAGTACAACCTGAGGACTCAGCTATACCACTTCTGGGCATATACCTAAAAGATACTCCAACATATAACAAGGACACATGCTCCATTATGTTCACAACAGCCTTATTTATAATAGCAAGAAGCTGGAAAGAACCCAGAAGTCCTTCAACAGAGAAGGGATACAGAAAATGTGGTACATTGACACAATGGAGTGCTACTCAGCTAATAAACCAATGACTTCGTGAAATTCTTAGATAAATGGATGGAACTAGAAAATAACATCCTGAGTAAGGTAGCCCAGTCACAAAAGAATACACACAGTGTGCACTCATTGATAAGTGGATATTAGCCCAAAATCTTGGAATATCCCAGATACAATTCACAGACCACATGGAGCTCAAGAAGGAGCAAGACCAAAGTGTGATGCTTCAGTCCTTAGAAGGTGAAGCAAAATACTCAAGGAAGAAAATATGAAGCCAAAGTGTAGAACAGAGATTGAAGGAAAGGCCATCCAGAGACTCCCCAACCTGGGGATCCATCTCATATACATACACCAAATCCAGACACTATTGTGAATGCCAAGAAGTGCTTGCTGACAGGAGCCTGATATAGCTGTATCCTGAAAGGCCCTGACAGTACCCAACTAATACAGAGGCAGATGCTGGCAACCAACCATTGGACTGAGCACAGGGGACCCAATGGAGGAGTTAGAGAAGGGACTGAAGGAGCTGAAGGGATTTGCAACCCCATAGGAGGAACAACAGTATCAACCAACCAGACCCCCCCC
>NW_022196912.1:93363513-93372110 GCF_008632895.1 Mastomys coucha | reverse complement strand
CCTCCCCAGAGCTCCCAGGGACTAAACCACCAACCTAAGAATACACATGGAGGGACCCAGGGCTCCAGCCGCATATATAGCAGAGAATGGCCTTATCTGGCATCAACGGGAGGAGAGGTCATTGGTCCTGGGAAGGCTGGATGCTCCAGTGTAGGGGAATGTGAGGGTGGGGAGGTGGGAGTGTGTGGGTGAGTGGAGTAGCACCCTTATAGAAGCTGGGAGAAGAAGGATGGGATTGGGAGTTTCCAGAGGGTAAACAAGGAAAGTGGATAACATTTCAAATATAAATAAATAAAATATCTAAATAAACAAAAAAATATGTTTACTCTACTTAAAGTAGGAAAAAGTTAAATTATTTCCAGTGTAGTATAATTGCTTAATTGACTGAAAATAATGTACATGAAGATATGTTATTAATGGAAATATAACATCAAACTAAACTTAGCCTTTTCATAGCACTGAGACACTAAAACTAAAAAGGCCTTATCACATAACAGAAATTGACAATTTATATATACAGCAAGCATATAACATTAAATTTTTCATCAGAAATAGAAGACAAGCTATTAAAATGGTTATTTTTTTTAGAAATTTAGGATGACTGTAATTGGTAATTCAAACAGATTCATTAATCAACTAAAATAAGGATCAAATCCTTCTTGGATTTACTTTTAACTCCACAAAATGGAGATATACAAAAATCATCCAAAGGAAAAGAGACTATTAGATATCACCTCTTCTCAATCTTACCACAAGTCAAACTTTGCTCCCATTAATGTAAGTTAGAAACAAGGCAAAATAATCCTGCCAGGTTTGGGATGTTCTCATATTCCTTTTGTACCATGGCATCCCTTCTTGACCATGTTTAAACAAAAGTTCATCCAGTTCTCTACAGTCCTGTAATTTGTTATAGTGAAATGGATTTATAATTGTGGGCACATTATATATGTCTTGATAATTACAGGATACTATTAAATCTATATTATGAAATTGTCTTTTTGGGCTCTGCTTTTTTTAACCTATTTTTAGATAAACATAAAATTCAAAAACATAATGAAATTAAGAGATAATTACATTATACTAAAATATATGCTTTTAAGGAATGGAATTGATCTGAGAAGCAAACAACAAATAACAATTTAAAGAACAGGAAGGAACATAGTGGGTTGTGATCCATGACACTTAGGAGGCAGAGGCCGGAAGATCATGACTTGGAGGCAGTCTCAGGCTATAGAATGACTTGCAAACATTTCAACAAACAAAAAAAATAAATAAAAAAAATACTAAAAGCTACAAAACTCCAAACTTTCTATGGTATGCAGCTTTCTAATATGGAATGTTAAGTGTGGTTTAATACATTTAAGTATATATATTATTATTATAAATAAATAAATAAAAGAATTTTTAAGGATAAATAGTTATCATAAATGAGCTATTCAAGAAACTTAAAATTGATGTTACTCAAATTTACATTCATCTCCCCAACAAATCAATTAGTAAGTGATCCCTTTGACCACTACCTACTGCCACATTGCTGTTACCAGTTATGAGTGTTCTGAAAATCAATCTTTCAGGATGATACCATCTTTTCTAAAGTTTTCTAAAGTTTTTCATATAAATATGAATATAAATTTATATGAAAAATATGTATATGTTGCATTAGATTTCACTAAATATAACAAATTATCAGAAGTTAAAAATTAGCTGTGAAAACTATTTTTTAAGTAACTACAAAAATAAAGTTTTAAATTATACTTGGTGACAAAAACCAAATACTCACAAAGAAGGATCTTGGACAAGATCTTTTAGATTTATCCCACTGCGGTCTTCTGCAAGATTCCTGAAGCAGCTATCACTCACTAAACAAGAAAAGGGGAAAGAAAAATTAATTTTTGATTATGTTTCACTATGGTTAGTTTTGGATAAATGTAATTCTAAACAAAAGTTTTACTTTATATTTCTTTCCTAAACATCAGTATTAATTTTTTTGCATGTTAACATGAGAAAAAATGTTATAATCAACAACATTTCAATAAAGCCAACATTTCAATTACAAGTAGCTAATTAAAACATAGTGACCTTATATAAATGTAACATATAAAGGAATTAAAATGTGGAAATTCTGTTCTGACTTCTAGAAGACTAATTTACTGATACACAGTGGCAAGTCCCTGATACCATGACACCTAAAATAAAGGAGACAATCAACATTGCTATGCCTGCTATTGCATTTGTTTGAAATAGCAGAGATCAATAAAAATAAAATAATAAGATGAACTAGTAGAATAGAAATAGCTTCTTTGGTAATTTTAATGTGCTGATTTTATATATATATATATATATATATATATATATATATTTATTTCTAAGGATTTTTGCCATTTATATAGACAAAAAAAATTAAGAGATTATTTGGGAAAATGAAAACCATCAGAGCTCTTGAAAACTGCAGGCCAGGTATTCAGACTAAATGTTATCACAGTTCAAACAATTGAGTTTTGGAGAACATCTGCTTCTCCTCTAATTAATTTAGAATTAAAGAAATAGCACTTTTATGTCCATGTTTACTGTACCACCACATGGGTAATACTTATATATCATAACTTACAAGTATGAGATAGAACATAAAGTTTCAACAACAATTAAGAGAAAAAACAAAAATAAAATAGAAGATATAATTTACTTTTTAAACATGAGTCTAAAAAGTAAAATAAAAAAAACAACTATTTAACATGAGGCAACGAAAAATTCTCACCAGTAGCCTAAAATGAAAAAGTTAACAGAGAATTAAAATCTACCAAAGAAAATTATATAATTTTAGAAATACTATGTATGTGAAATTAAGTAGTTGGTAGGTTTCATATCTAACTCAAAGTTACAAAACCTAACATTATTGAACTTAAAAAAATCAGCTGACAAATGTCTAAATGAAAAAGAACAAAGAAGAGATGAAAAGAACAGAGTATAAGTCATACAGGAATCAAACAGTGAGAGATAAACAGTAGAGAAGAGAGGAACACAATACTTTTAGGAAGCATTAGAAACTTCAGAAAATATGTAAACTGATTCAAAAGAGGAGTAGCAAATACCACACAAAACAAGTAAGAGAGATCTACAATGAGTAGTAAGAATGCTATGGGGAGTGCAGGGGGTGACCATGGGGTATTTATGAATCACAACAGGATAACTTTACAATGAAGACATTAGATAAATAACATCTTAAAGAAGTAAACAGATTTTAAATCAAGTATGTGTCATTATGTCCGGTTATATTGTTTTTTATATACTCAATGTGGTAAGATGATATTTCATTTATATTTCCATGTGGTTCATGCAACTGAGCATTTTCCATGAATTTGTTGGTACTTCTATTTCTCCTTTTGAGAAATGTCTATTCATATTATTTGTCCACCTTATCTTGTATGCTTAGGGTAAGAATTAAAATGTTGAAAGCACATATCACATATGACCTGGTCACAGAGTAACTTGCCAGAATGTATTCTCTTTTTCCACTCTGTAGGTTCTGGAAATCAAACTCAGGTCACCGGCATGGTGGCAAGCACCTTTATGCACTGAGTCACTTCACCAGCCCTACTTAATCATTCTTAAATAGATTATCACAGGGAGCTGTCATTGTAATGTTAAGTACCTTTTATTATTCTAAATATCTTCTAAATAATTAAAAATTATTAATATAATAAGACAACAAATTGGGTGAATTATATAGACATTTATACACATTTAAAATCTTTGTGTATGTGTATCTGTGTGGTATATGCATGTGCTTGTGTGTGTGTGTGTGTAGCTGGCCTTTACTTTGAATTTAGAGGCCAGAGGTCAATATCTGTGTATTCTTTTAAGACTCTCAGCCTTACCTATTTTTTTGTTTTGACTTATGTTTATTGAGACAGGCTTTCTCTGTGTAGCTCTGGCTATCCTGGGACCAGGAACTCAGAGGTCCACCTGCCTCTACTCCCAAGTGCTAGGGTTAACGGTGTGCTAGACTAGTGGGCAAGTACTTTTCTCTGCCTCCAAAGAGCCAAAATTACAGGCACAAGTAACCATGTCTTGCTCTTTAAATGGGTGCCTGGGGATACAAACACAGACTCACATTCATGTGTGTAAAGTACTGTACCAACTATCTTGGGATTTCTACTACTGTGACAAAGCACCATGACAAAAGCTAACCTGGGGAGAAAAGTTTGCTTCAGTTTTCGTTTCCACAGCACAGCCCATAACAGAAAAATAAGGACAGAAGCCTAGAGGCAAGAACTAATAGAGACATGAACTTACTGACTTGTAGAGGAATTTTAATCTAGCAACATGGCTACTCTGGTAAGGGATCACATCCAGACATTCTAGGACTTTGTGATCTAGCCAAATTGACACACCTTTTATCCTTCTGGCTGGAATATAGACATATCTTTAGTATACACCTTTAATCCCAAACAATAAAGGTAAAGTTATTAGTCTGTGGATGGAAGCAGCCATCTTTGAAGTAGGACCTAATTGAGGGGAGACAAAGTGATGAATCAGAAATATCTGACAGAATGAGATATGATATGCCCAACACACAAGAGAAAAATCACAGAAAAGAGGGGCAACTAAGAGAGCAGTGAGTTCAACTAGTTCAGCGCAGGTCAGTAGTTGGAACCAGAGAATAAGAAGCCAAAAGATTAGAATAAATTGCCAGGGTTAGTTTGAGACCAAGCAGAGCAATTCAGTGAGAAGCTGAGAAAAGTCAGATTGACTCAGTCAGCTTGGAGAGGAGTGTGAGCCAGAAAAGCTGAGTTGAACCAGCAAGCTAAAGTTCAGAAAGAACTAGAAGAGGTGAGTGAGCTTATTCAGCAGCAAGCTTCCAAGATGGCAATTACAACAGATGAATAAAAGTTACTTTTACACTGGCTTGCTCTCCTAAGCTTGCTCAACCTGATTCTTATAACAAGCAGGACCACCAGTCCAGGTAAGGCACTACCCACAGTGAGCCTGCCCTGCACATAAGTCATAAATCAAAAAAACAGACCAGAGGCATGCCCACAGACCAAAATGGTAGGTACATCTTTTTTTAAAATTAGGTTCTCTCTTCCCAAGTGACTCTAGCTTGTGTCAACTTGGCATTAAACTAGTCAGAACATCAATTGTGCTATTATCTCAGAACATGTATTAATAACCCATCAAAAAAAGGATTTCTAGTTTAATTTTGAATGTGTTGGGAAAATTTTTCTTAATATTGTTTTTTTTACTCGATTAATTGTATCCTTAGGAAGAACTGGTTGTTTGTTTGTTTTTGAGCCTGATAATATTCCATCTAACAATTTTTGCTTTTGTTTCTTGTACTTTGGGGGATTTACGCAGGAAGTCATTCACCTGTACAAATATCTTAAAGTATTTCCCTGCTTTTTACCTGAAATTCCAGCATTTCAAGTCTTAAATGCACACTTTTAGTTCATCTTGCTAGACTTCTGTACAAGTGAAAGCTAGTAATCAAGTTTCAATGTCTTGCATGTGGCTACCCAGTTTCCCCAGCAAGATTCATGGAAAGCATACTTTCTCTAGTGTAGTCTTTAGAACATTTCTCCACCATAAGTTAAGTGTACAGGCATTTCTGAGATCTCTTGGTCAACATTCCATATAAAACTTTAAAAACATAATCTTCAACTAAAAGTAAAAGGTTCTTTCATTGTAAGTTAACTTACACATCGTTTTGCTATCAACTTTCTGGTATCCAATCCCTCTTATGGAACATCTATGTATCTGATCAGTTACTGATGTATCATAAATTCCACAAATATGTTTAAAAATGTGTTTTGTTATCTTTTGCTTATATAAATGTTTATACATTTTAAAATATTCTTACTTTGATTGTGATAAATTCCTGGAACATTGACTATTAATACAAAAGTCTAACTTTCATAGCTAGTCTGTGTCAAAGGCTGCTTTGTTGACAATTAGTATAACTTCACGAACTTTCATTTATGTGTTTGCATGGTACACTTTCTTCAATGATCACTTAGTCTTTATGTTTAAGATATGTCTCTTGGATGAAGCATAAAATTGGACTGTTTTGTCTGGTATTATATAGTCTGACACATAGTGATTCAGCTGGACTATTCAATGTAATTCAGTATGACCAGGACAAAAGAGAGAAATATCAAGCCTCATACAATTTGCAACTGAGGCTTGAAATCTGTTCTAAAGTAAATTCTCTTGCAAATAGTAATTGTATATTTTATCTTCATTTTTTTAAAAGATTTATTTATTTCATTTATATGAGTACACTGTAGCTTTCTTCAAACACACCAGAAGAGGGCATCAGATCTCATTACAAATGGTTGTGAGCCACCATATCCTTGCTGGGAATTGAACTCAGGACCTCTGGAAGAGCAAGCAACCAGTGCTCTTAACTGCTGAGCCACCTCTCCAGCCGCCTTTTCTTCTTCATTTTTATTGTTATAGGAAAAAATGCTTATTTTTCCAACAGATGCTCTGTTCTACTTAAAAGCAAATTCTACACTTGTAGCTCTTCAATATTAAACGCAAGGTAGCACTTAAGATCATATAGTCTCATGGTAATCTGAACCCTAAATATAACAGGTACCATCATTTGAAACTCTATGGTATAAAAAGACAATGGTATACTTAAAAAAATATTCTAAAATATAAGAATATTTAAAAGTTATTAATATAATTTTAAATTAATTTGAACTATGACTTAAGAAAAATACTATTATAAATGCTTTCCCCTTTCCTGTGCCACAAATGACTGTCATGAATTCACCTCAACTCAGGAATAAGCACAATAACGTATGATCCATTCTACCTCCATAGAGCACTGTTTTTCAACCTCTGGTCGCTACCACATTGGAGATGGAATGACCCTTTCACAGGAATTAACTAACACAATTGGAAAACATAGATATTTACACTACAATTCATAATAGTAGGAAAATGACATTTATGCCATAGCAATGAAAATAACTTTATGGTTGGGTTTGCTACTGTTGCAGGATTTTTCCCGTCCAGTCACATTAGGGCAGCGGCAGGCCTGTGATTAGACAGGAAAACTAAGGCAGAGCTAGGAGCTGGGGAGAGAGATTGAGAGGTAGCAAGAGAGAAAGCAGGAAGTGCAAACTAACATGGAGGCAGAAGAACAGGGTCCTCATCCCATGTGGTTTTAAATAACCACAAGTAGCTAAGATTTTCACAAGGTTAGAATAATTGGGGTAAAGCTTTTATCATTAATGGTTCTGAAATTATTGTATTGGCATCATGTAAATTGTGATCTTATTGTTATATTGTTAGATTTGATTGGATAAATAAGCTTTAAGAGTCATGTTTCTACCAGATAATTAGGTGTTGGGATGGCTGATCGTGGGGTGTGTAGGGTGGGGTGTGTGGGGTGACTTGCAGAAGCAAGATGAACTTGTTAGCTGGGAGAGAGTAGCTCAGTGGTGGTCCACATGGGACACAGTATTGTGGCCCACCAGTACTAGTACTAGAGCGGGAACGTGGTCTTGAGGGGCTGGAGAGATGGCAGGTCGACTTTCTTTTTATTTCCTGCAACAGCTACAATAGGAGGAACTATATTAAAGGTATGCAGCATTGGGAAATTTGAGAATAACTATCTCAGTGTTTCATATCCTTTATCAATAATGCCTTACTGCAGTTGGAGTCATCCATATACTGACTAAATTCATACTTTTGATCTTATATTCCAAAAGGGGTTTGCCTAATCATGAGTAAAGGCTGAAAGTTGCCTTTCTAAACACAAATAAAATGAATATTACATATTCTTTTATATAAAATTTCTCCAATGGCAAACTTTAGTCTCATACATCGTGAATAAAATTTAAACATTAGGTTATATATTACAAATTAAGTATCAAAAATATTGACATTTTAGGGGTTCCTTCCAGTCTCTCTGGGCTGGTGTCCTGAGCAGACCTTGGACACAAGCTCTGCAGCCAGTCCCACAACACCCAGAGGAAGCTCCACTCCCAGGTGCTCTGACACTCTCAGGATCAGAGGTGAGGAGGACCCAACATCTGTCCCACACCAGAAGTAACTGGGACCAGTGGGACCAGGCACACAGGAACTCCACCAGCAGAGTGGCTCAGGTTCCTTCAGGTCTCTCTGGGCTGGTGTCCTGAACAAACCTTGTGCCCAGGCTCCACAGCCAGTCCCACAACACGCAGAGGAAGCTGCTGCACTCCCAGGTGCTCTAACAAGCACAGGATCCCAGAATCACAGGATCCCAGAGACAGCTTGACTCTGAGCAGTTCTGACACAACCAGGATCACAGGAAAGACTGGCTCCAGTCAGATTTAGCAAGGGCTGGTAGCATTAGTTAACCAAATGGTGGGGGGCAAGCGTAAGAAAATAAACAACACAAACCAAGGTCACTTGCCATCATCAGAACCCAATTCTCCCACCATAGCAAGTCCTGGACACACCATCACACCAGAAAAGCAACATTCAGATCTAAAATCACTTCTCAGGGTGATGATACAGCACTTTAAGAAAGACATGAATAGCACCCTCAAAGAAATACAGGAGAACACAGGTAAAGAGTTAGAAGCTCTTAAAGAGGAAACACA
>NW_022196912.1:93319012-93362671 GCF_008632895.1 Mastomys coucha | reverse complement strand
AAATTAATATTACCAACATATCCTAATTGATTGAAATCCAAAACTATGAGGAATTAGAAATTTGTTGACTGTCATCCAATGGTCTCTCTAATTTGGCAATTGGAGAAATAGATCCAACATTGTACAATCTATATACACTATCAGCTTGTTTGTGACAGTGTCTTGCTGTGTACAATATAAGGGTCTTGAAATCTTGCTTCTCCTATCTCAGTCTCTCTATTAGTAGTATTATTTTATGTTTTTACACTATACTATGGTTTTCAGAATAGTTATATACTTCAAAAGTATTTATATACCCAAGGGAGACATAGACAATTAACTTGGGAGGTGGCTTGTAGGAAAGAGAACAACAAAGAGTTAGACTGAATGCTTTGCTTAACATTTGTAGCTCTTGTATCAAGTTTGAACAAGAGGACTTTATAAGTTATTTTTTCTCTGCAATGAATGCTTTTTCAAAGTATCACAGCCAATAAACCAGATTCTTACCCTCACCTAGTGTCTGTACCACCCTCCAAGCAGAACCACTGTTCATTTAAACAGTTGGTGAATGACTTTACGGATAGACCATCTTAATACACACACCATTTTTTAAATGAATGTAACCTGTTCTCTGTGGGTTGAGAATGAAGTCACTCACTGAAGTCAAATAGTTTTGAAATGTTTTTAAATGTTAACAAATTCAGATAAATTGAAATCATGTAACTTTTCTCATCATAATGCAATAAAAGTTAAAAAATTCACATTTTATTTCATTATTGAATAGTCTTATTCAAACATAAGATAGCTTTGTACCAATGAGATGTAGATATTATATTATTTGAATAATATCATATCACTTTTATTGTTCTGATGAAATATCTGAAGAAATAATTGAAAGGAAGATTTACTTCATCTCATGATTTCTAAGATGACAATTAATTGTGGTAAAGCACATAGAAATCAGAAAGCAAAAAGAGTATGTGAAGACATGATGGCAAGTGTGTGACTACACTTGTCCACTTTCTCTTGTGCTGGGGACTGAAGGCAGGAGCACGTTTGTACTCCACCAACTAGGCTTTTTCTTCAGCACCTTTAGAGCTTTTACTTCTCATGTCACTAAGCATGAACAGATTCTTTATGTTTCATGATGGGTCTACACTGAGCATGCACATATCACCAAAATTACCTACCTTTCCTTTATTGAGCTACCTATTTACAAACTCTTCAAATTCCATGGATTCAGTGAAAAATATGGAAAAAATACATAACCCCAAAATATTTGCCTGCTTAGAATATTGTACATAAAAAATGCATCAGGTCTCATTCATTTCTTCTCGTCTCCATTTCTAGTATCGTCCTTTTCCCCTAGCCCGAAAGACTCCTACCAGAAGAACCTTCCTTTGAAAGCTAACTATGCTTCCCTCAGTCGCCATCAGTTTTTAACTCTCTTGACATGTTAAAGAAATAACCTTAAATGTCACAGTTATTTTTCAAGAAGAAATCAACATGGGTAAATAATGCTACTTAATTTTCTTAGAAATTGATTAAGCCAATTAGACAGGAAAGCAGAAAAAATATTTCAAATAACTTAAGAACAGGATATAGGAAGGTGAGTATAATTATCCTGCAAAGACAATAAAATCAAGTGGCAAGGTTTGTGATGGGCTGCTTGTTTTACTGTGAGTGTGCTGATAACTGGTAGCAAGAAACTAGATCTCAACTGTTTGCTCTCTTGCTGCGTCACTCCTCTGTTACCACCTACACACCAGACTTCAAACTTTGCTCCAAGAAAAAAATAACATCTTTTAGAGCAAAGATAGATAATAATGAAAACATCTCATTTTTTATTTGGATGTTCAACACAAGATAAACTTAACCAAATGAGCTTTTTATTGGAAAGCAGTAGATCAAAAGGAAATTATAGGAGATTCTAAAATAAAACTATAAACTGATAGGAAAAAAAAATACCAATAGTTAGAAGCATATTACCACTAGAAAACAAATGGAAAAAGAGAGCACAAAGAAATGGAGCTTCATTTTTAAACAATATTTATAGATATCAAAAAACTCTGCAAATATACAAATGATAGTATCACACTGTTAATACTTTAATTCCAATATACTAAGTCTTATAAAAATTCAATGCATTGTTGTTGAGGATATAAAGTGATATTACTATATGGAGAATAATATTATGAAGCTAGTAAAACTGAAAATAAAGGTTTGTTTGCCAACAATTGGGTACTTAAATACATACCCTATGGAAACTGTTACATATGCATAACTCTTTGAAGAAGTGTCTACAATGGTGTACAATTTAGGACTAACAAGAGTATAATTAATTATTTATTCTGAAGCCAGGATGTGTGGTATACATAATTCTAGCAAAGAGAAGGAAGCAGGAGGCAGGAGGATTGGAATTCAAGGCCATCTGATGTTATATATCCAGCAACTACCAGTCCATACTAAGCTATACCAAAAGAAAAATCAATTAAATAAATGCCAGTGCAGTAAAATACTTGGTGGAGTTTCAATGAAGAGTTAGATCTATCAGTGTGGATGAGTCAATATGAACAAAGTTGACAGAAACAGGTTTCAGCATGAAATTATTCAAACAATATAATATGTATTTTAATTTTTGCTTTTTAAAAAATTATGACATAATTACATCATGTTCCTCCTCCCCCTCCCCTTTCTTTTCTCCAATTCCTTCTATGTCCCTCTTTACGCCAGCTCCTTTTCCAATTTCTGGTCGTCCCCTTTTTAAATTGTTATTGTTACATAATACATAAATATAAACTGCTGAGTCCATTTAGAGTCAAAAATAATTTAAAAGGCAAAATAAGACTACATTTATTTTAGGTATAAGTTAAAGTACAAAAGTATAGTGAATAAGAATGGGAAAGAAGCTGGGCCGTGGTGGTGCACGCCTTTAATCCCAGCACTTGAAAGGCAGAGGCAGGTGGATTTCTGAGTTCGAGGCCAGTCTGGTCTACAGAGTGAGTTCCAAGACAGCCAGGGCTATACAGAGAAACCCTGTCTCGAAAAAACCAAACAAACAAAAAAAAAAAAGAATGGGAAAGAAAACACCAACTTTGGAATAAAGGACAATATGTTGAATGATGTTCTAATTTCATTTCTGTTGATGCGATAATATACCCTGACAAAAAGCAACTTAATGGAGAAGAGATTTATTTTAGCTTGCACTTCATAGCAGTGAAGTAACAGTGGGGCTACCTCAAAGCAGCTAGTCACATTCACATCCACAATCAGGGGCAAAGAGAGATTGAATGTATATATTCACTGATTTGCTTGTGTTCAGCTCAGTTTTTCTATTCTTTAATTTTTTTTAGTTTTTTAAAAAGATTTATTTATTATTGTATATAAGTACACTGTAGCTGTCTTCTGACACACCAGAAGAGGGTGACAGATCTCATTACAGGTGGTTGGGAGCCATCATGTGGTTGCTGAGATTTGAATTCAGGACCTTCGGAAAAGCAGTCAGTGCTCTTACCAGCTGAGCCATCTTGCTAGCCCCAAGTTTTTCTATTCTTATAGAGTCTAATAGCCCTTGACTAGGGAATGGTGCCACCCATGGTGGGCTAAGTCATCTTACATCAATTAACTTAAGGTAATCCACCACAGACATGCCTACAAGCCAAACCAATGTAGGCAAACTAGACAATCCCTCATAGTCACTAATTTTCCAAGAGATTCTAGTTACTTTAAGTTAACAATTAATGTTAACTGATAAAGGTAAGTATTGATCTATATTTTATTTATTTTGTTCAGTGGTAGTTCCCCTGGATATTCATTAGAATAATACTTTTTAAGTGAGATTCATATATTGGTAGTCCCTATTCCTACAAAAAAGATTCTATGTAAAATATATCATAATTACTTCAATATTTAAAAGTGGGTATTTTTAATAACATAGCTCTAATAGTGAAAAATTAAAATCTAAGTGGAACTACACTGTTTTCCTAATTTGTAAGATCCCAATTGTTTTTCTGTCATCACTGTAAATTCCTAATCTTCCAAAAACAATATCTCTGATATACAAGTCAAATTTAATTACAATATTACTACAAATTAATTACAAAATCAAATTGAGTTACCTAGCACTAAGCCTACATATGATTACCACAAATTTTGAAATTTAGCCTTGGAATAGGACCAAAAATAAAAACCAAACAAACAAAAACAAAATCAAAAACAAAAAACAAAAGAACCAAAAAAAAAATCAAAAAGAAAACCAAACTAGTAAATATATTGCCTTCATCCTCATTAACTACTTATAACTAACTAAAAAAAAAATGATTACATAGTATTATAGACATTTCTAAAAAAATCTCAGCAGAATCATTACATCCAATTAACATACATTTTCTTATTGTGTTTCTTTAAAAATAATATAGATTCAAAATACTGGTTACAATTTTTTAACAATTTACCTCAAAAGTATATATTATTAGCACTCCTATTGAATTTTGTTCTTCAATGAACATTTTTATTATAATAGTAATCATGAAAATGCAAGCTTAATTATAATCAATCTCATCAGAAAATGAGCCCTAAGCATCAACATGATTAGCTTAGAACTTCTCAGAAATCTTGTCTTCATAGCTTACAGCCACGTATCAGGTTGTGTCTGTAAATCTGCTATTCTCATATAACTATTATCTATAACTCAAACTAAAGGAAAATATAACATACTGAAAATACTTGGTAATACTATCTAAGGTGGTAGTTGGCAAACATTATTTTTCTAAAAAGAACACAGTGCATATTCTCTCATTCCTCCCAACCTAATACTTTTAAAAAATATACTTTTTAAACTTGAAACAGAATTACATCAATTCCCCATCTACCCTATACAAAACACTCTTCCTTTTCAATACCTCCGTGCTTCTCTCCTACTCTGAAGCTGATAGCCTGCTTTTCTTTGATTATTATTGTTATATACATAGAAAATACATATATAAAATATATAAATACAACCTACTGATTCTGTTTTTATTGTGTGTATATAAATATGCACACACACACACACACACATACACACACACACACACACACTCACACACACATACACACACCACATTATTTCAGGACTGACCATTCTGGAATTTTTTTAAAGTAAAAATATCTTTTCTAAGCTCAAAAGGATAAAATCAAGCTTCAGACAGATTGGCATAAAGGCTGTCAGTCAATTCCTGGTAAAGAAGTACAGCTTCTAATTCAGCAAATTGTGCTGATCAGCCTTAACCAAGCTGGTCCTTCACATTTGTCCTTGGATCTAGTAGATGGCTGCCACCCAGTGGACACCATCAGTTTTTCACTTATCTGAACCATTCATGAAAAAAGCTCAAACACTCAGGATGAACTCTGTATATTACCCATAATAAGTTCAAGGGTTTTATTTACAAATTTAAGTGAATAGGAAACTTATTAAAATCCATCAGTTAAACTAGATTTTTCCTTACACTAAAACATTAATCAAACTACTTCACATGCATATATCAGCAACAACAATAACAGCAATAGAATGGCTACAAAGTTGGGGAATAGCAAATAGCATAATGAACAGAGATAGCATTGATACCAAGAGCAGTGGCTTTTTTTTCTCTCCTTTGGCTGTTTGCTCCAGATTGGAAACAAGCCCCACAATTCTTCCTCTTCATGTAATTTCTGAAATTTGGAGAGCACACTAGTTCAGGAAATTACATAACACTGAAGTGTTTCCCCTCAGTTTTCAGTATTTTTAAACCCCAGTACTCAGGAGGTAGAAGTAGGCAGATCTCTTAAGTTTTAGCTCTGTTATAAGTTTGAGGCCAGCCTGGTCTACATAGTGAATTCCAAATCATCCAAGGCTATACAGTGAAACCTCATCTCAAAAAATAAAACTAAAATAAAACAGACTTTAGTACTTTAGTCAACTCCTATAGTCCAGCTTTCCCTCCATCTGTGGGACCAGAAAAATAATACTGACAGTAACTGTATTTTTTTTAACAACATGAAAGTTCAAATCTCTTCACTCCTTCAAAGTTCAGTCTGCCTTTCTCTTATCCCACTATGTCCATGGATTCTGACTTTAGCTGCTTCCGTGGAGAAAAAATACATGGGGAGCTTTAGTGATTATTATAAAAGTATAGCAATCAAAATAATGTACTGTTACAAAATAGAAAAACTGATCAGAGGAAAAGGAAAATAGAAAACAGAAATAGATCCTCACATTTGTTTTAAGACAATGATACAAAAGCAATAAAAATAGAGGTCTTCATCATATAATGTTGGAGAATTAAACAGTGATTTTAATACAAGCTTCAATCTATATGCAAAATAGCCCTTAAAATATATAACAGAACCAAAACTTTGAATTCTTTAACTTCTAAATATACATATTAGATCATTGAGATTTTCTTTAAAAACTTGGGAATTTCTTAGAAGATATAGAAGAATACAATCTGTGAGAGAAAAAAAATTGATGAGAATATAACTTTTATAGTGAAATAATCAACCAATCATAAAAACTTAAAAAAAGTATAGAATTCACTCTGCCTCCCCAGTTGTGACATATTATTTATTGTAATACCAAAGGTAGGGAAATTTGACATTTGACATTTGTACACTATTGTGGGATTTTTATTGGATTTTTTTAAATTTACATTTCAAATGTTATCCACCTTCCCGGTTCCCTCCCCACTGCCCTGAAACTACTATCCCATCCCTGCTCCCCTTGCTTCTATGAGGGTATTCACCCACCCACCCACCTACTCCCACCTCCCTGTTCTCGAATTCCCCTACCCTGGGGCATCACATCGAGCTTTCACAGGACAAGGGTCTCTCCTCCCATTGATGCCTGACAGGACTGTCCTCTGCTACATATGTGACTGGAGCCATGGGTCCCTCCATGTATTGTATACTATTAATAACTAACATACAAACCTCAATTTTCACCAATATTTGTACATATATGTATGTACTGATTTAGTTAGCTTCAAGGCAAATTATATCATGTTTAACTACTATGAAGATACACAACAACTTCAAAACTATAGAATAACCCCAGGGTAGAAACAATCCTCTCGTTGTTATTACTCTCTGTGTTATATACTATACTATCTATTCCTCATGGCAATCACTCATCTGTTCTTCATTCTTACAGGCTTTGCTTGCTTGCTTGCTTGCTTGCTTGCTTGCTTGTTTTGGAGGGATGTAAAGATGGACTTACATGCTATGTAACTTTTTGAAGTTAATTTTCTTTATTGTATGTCTACCCTGCACTTTACATCTAATTATAAAAGTACAACACTCTCTAGCCAGGGAAGCAAGTAGGCTAATTACAGGTCTTCACTTCTTCCTTCACCATTACCAAATCAATCCCTCAGCCTTATCTCTATCTCTATGGGAAAACACCAGCTACAGCTTCACACATACCCCAGCCCCAGTGATCACAGATCTTCTCAACCCCCCCCCACCCGCCACACACACACACACACACACACACATTTGCTTTTCCCCAGGTACCAAATACAGCAGGCATTTCCTGGGAACCCACAGGCTACCTTAGCCAGAGAAACAGGTAGACAACTGTAGATCTTCACCTCTCCCCACACCCCCATTCCTCTCCTTCCAATACTCAAGTCTTATACCCAGCTCTATGGCAGGCCACCTGCTTGCGGCTGCAGCCTCTCCACACTGAGCCCTTATTCCCAGGGGACTAAGTAGCTCCTGCTGGGACACTCTGCTTTCTCTCCTCTTGTGAACCCACTCAGCCTCACCCCTCCTAGCCCATCCCTATTACTCAATGTTAGTTCTCAATACCTACAAACATTTTTCCTGTAATCCCAGTGACCACACCATATAATGATCCTAGAAAAAAAAAATCCTACCAGGTAACATACAGCCATCACACTCTCCTAAGAACAAGAGAAGAAAACAGAAAGCAAGGCACAAACACATACCCAACAAAGACAGGACCAGATACCACCATCTAGAATTACAATCACACAAACTCATATACCTAGATGCCACAATAAAAATACAATCAAGACCAGTCAGGACAATATGTCTCCCTCCACTAGATCCCAGCAATTCTATCACAGCAGGCCCTGAATATTCCAACACAGCTGAAGCACAATAAAGACCTTACATTTGCCTTAAAGAAGGAATGATTAAATCTCTTAAGGAAATCTATTAAAACACAAGTAAACAGTGAAAGAAAATGAATAAAACAGTACAAGACTGTGGAAGTAGAATCAATAAAACTCAGAGGGAAATCTGAAAATAAAAATTTAAGAATTCAAAGCAGGAACCTCAGAGGCAAGCCTCACCAACAATGTAAAAGATGGAAGAGAAACTCTCAGGTTTTGAGGAAATGATAGAACTTATGGATACCTTAGTCAAAGAAAATATTAAATCTAAGAATAATCCAGGCATAAAACATCCAGAAAATCTGAGATACTATGAAAAGACAAAAATCTAAGAATAATAGGAATAAAGGAAGGAGAAGAACCCAGCTCAAAGGCACTAAACATACAGAAGACAGAAATAATAACAAAAGAAATTAAAATCTGCAAGAAAAAAAATACCAAGTAACATATGAAGGCAGACCTATTGGAATAACACATGACTTCTCAATGGAGACTACAAACACCATAATGGATTGAACAGATGTTCTACAGACTTGAAGAGATCACAGGTGCCAGCCCTGAAGTGGACATTTTTGGTTTCTTTGGAGACTCAGGTATATACCATATGATGTTTTTTAGGAAACTGTCTTATCAGGGGATGTTTTTGCTAAAGCAGACACATGGGAGAACAGACATGTGGTGTTTTTCTAGAAGCAGCCTGGAAAAGGGCACATGACGTTTTGCTAGAATGGACATTCAACAGACAGTGAATGCTGCTGTATGGTATCTGTTTCCCTTGCCATTCCCTCTTTGCTGGTCATTGTTGGGCTTTGCTGATGCTGGTCTTCACTGATGATGCTTTGTGGTACTGGTGTTTGTAAAGAAAAAAAAACACCACCAAAGAACTTCTGATGGTGTTCTGGTAGCTTCTTGCTGCTTCCATGGACTCTGGTTGGTCCATGGTTGGACATCTGCTGGTTGGCAGATCCTCGAGGTTTCTTCTAGATCGAGCTGCTCTTGCTAATTCATGTGAACTGAGCTGCTGATATTCTGACTAACATTAGATTTGTTTCAAAGAACTATTTCTAAAGAGGCCTACCTCCTCCTTTGCCTTTCCTATTAACTTTCCCTTCCAACCACCTCTGACAGATGACGGGCTAAAAGGGAGGTTAATATATTTAAAAATCCTTATTAAAAATAAGTTTTAAAAATATAAACTTATACAGCCCAGTCTAATATACCCAGCAAAATAATCAATATTTATAATTGGAGAAAATAAGATATTACATGATAACCTAAATTTAAGCAATAATCTGTCTACAAATTCAGCCCTACAGAAGGTGACAGGAGATAAACTTCAACCTAAAAAAGGTTAACTACACCCAAGAAAATACAAGGAATAAATAATCACACACACACACACACACACACACACACACACACACATACACACACACATGCACACACACACACACACGCACATACACACATATACACACACACATATACACACACACACACACACATACACACACACATGCACACACACACACACGCACATACACACATATACACACACACATATACACACACACACACACACATACACACACACATGCACACACACACACACGCACATACACACATATACACACACACATATACACACACACACACACAAGCACCACTTCCACCACCACCACCAAAATAACAGAAATCAATAAACATTGTTCATTGATATTCACCAAAAGAACATTGAAATTCTTAACATGTATGAACCTAACACAAAGGAACCAAAATTTGCAAAATAAACACTACTACAACTTAAATCAACTACTGACCCTTAAACACTCATAATGGGAGACTTTAATACCTCACTCTCACCATAGATAGGTCACTGAGACAAAAACCAAATAGGGAGGTAACCTCATAGCTATGTACAGGTCATTTTACCCTAATATAAAAGAATATAACTTCTTAGCCCCTCATGGAACTCTCTGAAAAACTGACCACATACTAGGATGCAATGCAAGTCTCAACAAATACAAGACAAATGAAAGGACACGCTGTATCCTATCAGAACACCTTAAATTTTACCTGGATATTAACAACAACAGAAACAACAGAAAGCTTATACTCATACAAACTGAACAATTCACTACTGAATGAAAAACAGGTCAGGATAGAAATTAAAAGAAGAGGTCTTTGGTCCTGTGAAGGCTCCATGTCCCAGTGTAGGGGAATGCCTGGACAGGGAAGTAGGAGTGGGTGAGTTGGTGAGCAGGGGGAGGGGAAGATGGGATTTCGGAGGGGAAACCAAGAAAGTGGATAACATTTGAAATGTAAATAAAGAAAATATCTAATAAAAAAGAGATTAAGAATGATACTAAAGATTTTATAGAATTGCAAAAAAAAGGAATATACAACATCAAAACTTATAGGATACAATGAAGTTGGTTCTAAGGGGCAAATTCTTAGCACTAAGTGCATGCCACATTTAAAAAAAAAAGAAAAGAAAAGGAGAAATCTCATATTTGTAACTCAACAGCATGCCTCAAAACTCTAGCAGTGGTTCTAAATCTGTGGATTGTGACCACTTTCCAATCCTGCATATGAACTATTTACATTATAATTTATGATAGCGAAATTATAGTTATCAAGTAGCAAGAAAATAATTTTAATTTGGGATCACTACAATATAAGGTATTTTATTAAAGGGTCACAGCATTAGGAAGCATGAGAATCACTGTTCTAGAATAAAAAAAGGAAATTATACTCAAAAGGCATAGATGGCCAAAATAATCAAACTCAGGGATGAAATCAATAAAATAGAAACAAAAACAAAAAATATAACCAATCTAAAAAACAAAGAGGTGGTTGCTTTGAAAAAATCAATTAAAATTTGACAAACCCTTATTCAAATTAAATAAAAGAGGGAAAGAATATCCAAAATAACAAAATTAGAAATAAAAAGGGAACCATAACAATAGACAATAAGGAAATCCAAAAGATCATAAGGATATGCTTTAAAAACATGTACTCCACTAAATTGGAAACTCTAAAAGAAAAGGATAATTTTTCAACAGATATGACTTAGCAAAGTTAAAGCAAGACCAGAGAAGCAATTTAAACAGATCTATAACCTCTAATGAAAAAGAAGCAGTAAGTAATTAGGTCCCCCAACAAAAGATGCCCAGATCCGTATGGTTTTAGCTCAGAATTCTACTATACTTTTAAAAAAGTTAATGCCAATACTATTCAAATTATCCTACAAAATAGAAATAGCAAAGGATCAAATAGGCTTCATTCCCAAGATACTAGAACAATTCAACATACATAAGTCAATAAGTGAATCTAACATATAAACAGACTGAAAGACAAAAATTTGATCATCTTATTAGATACAGAAAAGACCTTTGACAAAATCCAACACTCCTTCACGATAAAATTCCTGAAGAGATTAGAGATAGAAAAGATATACCTTGACATAATAAAGGCAGTTTGCAGCAAACTCATAACCAACATCAACTTGCATGGAAAGAACTTCAAACATTAACAATCAGGAATAAGATATGATAGAATAAAATGATACACCAAACAAAACATTAAATCTAAAAAATTCTTGATACAAAACATCCAGGAAATCTAAGACAGTATGAAAAGACCAAAACTAAGAATAATAGGAATAAAGGATTCCCAGCAAAAAGGTCCAGAAAATATTTTTAAATGATTTTAAAATTATTTATTATTTATTTAATGTATATGACTACACTGTAGCTATCTTCAGACACACCAGAAGTGGGCATCAGATCCTATTACAGATGGTTGTGAGCCACCATGTGATGGCTGGGAATTGGACTCAGGACCTCTGGAAAAGCAGTTAGTGCTCTTAACCCCTGAGCCATCTCTCCAGCCCTTGGAAAATATTTTTAATAAAATTACAGAAGAAAATTTTCCTAACCTTAAGAAGGATATACTTATAAAGGTACAAGAAACTTACAGAACATAAGATCGGACAAAAAAAGAAAGTTTCACCCACCCCCATAATAACCAAAAACACTAAACATATAGAACAAAGAAAGAATATTAAAAGCTACAAAGGAAAAAGGCCATGTAACAGATATAGGCAGATAAAATTAACTCACAAAAATCAGTAGCTTTCCTATATACAAATGAAAAATGGAATGAGAAAGAAATCAGGAAAACAACACCTTTCACAATAGCCTAAATAATATAAAATACCTTGGGGTAACTAACAAAGCAAGTCAAAGAAATGTATGGCAAAGAAAACAAAACTTTTAACACACTGAAGAAAGAAATTAAAGATACCAGAAGATAGATAGATCTCCTATGCTCATGGATCATATAAAAAAGAAAAAAATGGCCATCCTACTAAAAGCAATCTCAAGATCCTAAAGACTCAATGTAATCCACATCCCAGCATAATTACTCACATCTTGAAAGGACAATTTTCAATTTCATATAAACACACACACACACACAAAGTTAAAATAAAACAATCCTACATAATAAAAGAACTGCTGGAGGTTATCACCATTCCCAATTTCAAGTTGTAATACAAAGCTATAATAATAAAAACAATATGGTATTGGCACAAAAACAGACATATTGATCAATGGAATCTAACTGAAGACCCAAACATAAATCTGCATACCTATAAACACCTTATTTTTTTCTTTTTAATAAAAAAACCAGAAATATACACAGGAAAAAATAAAACATTTTCAACTAATGGTGCTAGTCAAACAAGACAAATGCAAGCTGAAGACTCCAAATAGATTCATACTTATCACCCTGCACAAAATACAACTCCAAATGGATCAAAGACCTCGACAAAAAATCAGATAAAATGAAACTGATACTAGAGGAGTATAGAACAAACAGTCTTGAACTCACTGGTACAGGGAAGACTTTCCAAATAGAACCCCATTGGTACAAGCACTAAGATCAACATTAAAATATGGGACCTCGGAAAACTGAAAAGCTTTTGCATGGCAAAGCACATTGTCATTAGGACAAAGCAGAAGCCTACAGAAAGATTTTTACCAACTAATCTCAAATAGAGGGCTAATATCCAAAATATAAGAAGAACTCAAAATGAATAGAGAAAACAAAGGTTTTCTGTCTCATATCTACAATAAAAATCTTCCTCTTAAGTATAAAAAGAAAACAAATAACCCAATTTAAAAATGAGGTACAAATCTAAACATAGAATTCTCAAAAGAAGAAATGCAAATAGCTGAAAAACATTTAAAGAAATGTTCAACATCCTTAGCCATCAGGGAAACACAAATTAAAACTATTTTGAGATCTTTTATCTTACACCTATCAAAATGGCTAACATCATTAAATCAAATGACAGGTCATGCTAGCAAAGATGTGGAAGGGAATACAACAGTATTGCTCGTGGGATTGCAAACTTGTATAGCCACTGTAGAAATCAGTGTTGTGGTTCCTCAGGAAGATGAGAATGAGTCTACCACAAGATTCAGCTCTAACATTCCTAGACATATACCCAAAGGATGCTTCATACCACAGACACACTTGCTCAGTCATGTTCTTTGCTATTCTATTATTAATAGACAGAAATTAGAAACAACCTAGAAGTTGCACAACAGAAAAATGGACAAAGAAAATATAGTTCATTTATACAACAAAGTATGACTCCACTGTTAAAAAAAATGAAAACATGAGTTGCCAGGTAGGATAGGATTAGAGAAAAAAATTATCCAGAGTGTGGTATCCCAGATTCAGAAAGAGAAATATGGTATGTATCACTTGTATGTAGATGTTACCTGCCAAGTCAATAATAACAAAGCTACAATCCATAGAGCCACAGTGCTAGGTACAGAGTAATGGACTGGGGAACAGACAGGTCTAGTTAGGAAAGGAAAACAGAATAAATAGTTATGGATGTATGCTGGCTGGCTCAAATGGGAGAACCAAGTGGGAAGAACAAGGAGAGAAGGAAGGAGGGAAAATGGTGTGAGATAATTAAAATTAAGGGTATTTGAATGGAAGTATGGAAACCTAATATAGTATAAACTTCCTAAAATATATATAAATATGAAGGCTACCTAAATGAAATTACCGAATGATGGGAGAAACACAGCCCCACCTGGATATCTCTTCTTACTTCTAGTCCTGGGATTCGGTTATATCTGAGGTTTTGGCCAAAGGAGTCCCATGGGAAGGCCCAAACAAGCCAGGCTGTTGCCAAGGCTACAGGTTGCTCTCCACAAACTGACAGCAAGGCTTCATCCCTGAAGACAACAACCCAGCTACAAATGCTTTAATCAACAATGGTGTCCTGCCTAAAAGATATGCTAGTGTAATAAGTGGCACAAAGCTTGTAGGAGTAACCAACTAATATACTTGACTTAATGGCCATCCCATGAGACGAAACCTATACCTGACACAGTTTAGGTGGCCATAAACCTGAGACTAGTTACCCAGGAAACTACAGTAAAATGAAATATTACTGTTCTTTTTTTAAAAAAAGGATAACCCTGCTATATTCATAGACCACTGGTTTTTTTGGCCATCGTCAGTTAAATTTCCTCCTGCTGCAGATGGGAACAAATACAGGACCCACAGGTAGACATTATGCAGAGACTGAAAGACCTTGGAACACTCAGCCCTAAGTTCAATGTAGCCATCAAATCCTTCCCCTTAGGGCTATGGCAATTACTAGGGAGAGACAAAAAGAGTGTAAGAGCCAGGGGGAATGAAGGACACCAAGAAAATACAGCCCTCTAAATCAACATGGTCAAAGCACATATGAATTCATAGAGGCCGAGGTAGCACACGAAGGGCCTACACAAGTCTGCACCAGGTTCTTTTCATCTGTATTATGGCTTCCAGTTGTTTAGTGTTTTTAATGAGACTCCTGCATGTTTGAATAAGTGGGTCTCTACTTATGGCTTCTCTTGGTCTCCTCTTCTATTTGTTTTGTCCAATTTCAATGTATTAGTTTATATTATATTATATTATATTATATTATATTATATTATATTATATTAGTTATCCCTTAGAAGCCTGTTTGGTTTTTTGTTGCTTTGATTTGCCTTTAGTGTTTTGTTTTTGTTTTAACATTTATTGATTCTTTGTGGATTTCACATTATGCTCCCTAACCCCACTTATCTCCTCATCCCTTCTTACCCACCCACTGCCCTTGTAACACCAACACAAAAGAAAAAAAAACTCATTGTGGAAGCTGTAATGCATCACAGTGTGTTCCACAGTATACTCTTCTATCCACACTTCTTTGCTTGTAAATGTTCATTGCAATAAGTCATTAGTTCAAGGCTATACTATCAATACTGGATCTTTACAGGAAGTCCTCTTAGATATCCCGTTGTTGCACTGTGTTGTGAAGTCTTTTCACAAGTTGCAGCAATTCATTAATAGGGGCAATTTGGAGGTGGACCAACTTATATCCCTGTATTTGGGCCTGGGTGGTAGCTGAGCTTGTGAGCCTGTCAGCTCTTCTGAATCCACACCGAGGAAGATTGTCAAGCACTGCCTCAGCTAGCTCATTTAATGCCACAGCTGCAAGGGGGAGAGCCAACATTCCTGCTTTCATGCCCTCAGGGCCTGCTCTCCCATGCCAGCATGGCCAGCTCTACTGTGCCTCCTGGGATAGGTTGGAAGGACAGGCTCGTGGTGAAGGGCATGGTCAGATCTCTAGCTCTCATGCCTCCCAGGAAAGCTCTCCCACAGTAATCAGGAAGGGGTGGGGTCAATTCTGTACAGTTCTCAGACATCAACATGGCCCAGGTGGCAGCCCGGACCAGAGACATCTGTCTGGCCTTTGGTATAATAGATTCTCCCTACTGCAGGGCCATTGATCCAGACACGACCTTCATGGTATGCCATGGCTCTCATGGCAGCACCGACCAGGACCTCACCATGGCCTTAGGTGGCACTGTTGGCTATTCACATGAGGTTGTTCCTCACTACCCGTGAGTCTCCAGTTCTGTCTCTCTTCATTGTGCACACATCCTTTTGTGATTGTTTCTCTTCCATCTCTCAACCACTTACTTGCTCATCTTAGTGGTACCCAGGGCCTCTGGGGGTGACTAAGAAGTGGTCTCAGGAATGCTATGCCCCACCCATGCCATGTGGCACTGGGCAGGAGTTGCCTGGGGCTGGTGGTCATCAGGTTCAGTGGTGCTAAACTGGGACAGGGGTTGCTTGCTACCCACCCAAGCTGCATGGTACCAGGCTGGGATCATACCAGGTCTGGTCTGTTGGCCCAGGTCTCTTGGCACCGTACTATAATTTGTTTGTTTTTTCAATTAGAGACAGAAAGGGAGTAGATCCAGATAGGAGAAGAGTAGTGGAAGAACTTGGAGAAATAGAGGGAGTAAAACCATAATCAGGATATATATTATTTGAGATAAAAAAAACTTTTAATAAAAGAAAAACTAGAAAGTTAAATATATAAAGGTACAATAATCAAAAGTGAGTAGGTGTGTGTGTGTGTGTGTGTGTGTGTGTGTGTGTGTGTGTGTTTGGACACTATATAGCATCAGAAACAAATTCAGTCTTCACTTGATAGTTATAAACAATTGTGATGATAAATGCTTTACTCAAAATATTTACCCATATGTGTGGATATGCAAGTGAATGCAGGTGACTGTGAGGTCAGAAGACAGCACTGAGTCTCCTGGAGCTGGAGTTATAACTTACTGTACCTTAACAGATATTGTAAGAGGAATTTCTGTTTTTTATTGGATATTTTATTTATTTACATTTTGAGTGTTATCCACTTTCTTGGTTTCCCCTCTGGAAACCCCCTTCCCTATCCCCTCTCTCACTGCTTCAATGAAGGTGCTTCCCTGCCCACCTACCCACTCCTGCCTCCCACCCTGGCATTCCGCTACACTGGGGCAACCAGCCTTCACAGGACCAAGGGCATCCCCTCCCATTGACACCCAACAAGGCCATCCTCTGCTACATATGCAGCTGGTGCCATGGGTCCCTCCATGTGTACTCTTAAGTTGGTGGTTTAGTCCCTGGGAGCTCTGGGGGTACTGGTTGGTAGATATTGTTGTTCTTCCTGTGGGGTTGCAAACCTCTTCAGCTCCTTCAGTCCTTTCTCTAACTCCTCCATTGGGGCCCTCATGCTCAGTCCAATGGTTGGCTGCTGGCATCTGCCTCTATTTGTCAGGCTCTGGCAGAACCTCTCAGGAGACAGCTGTATCAGGCTCCTGTCAGCAAGCACTTCTTGGCATTCACAACAGAGTCTGGGTTTGGTGTATGTATATAGGATGGATCCCCAGGTGGGGCAGTCTCTGGATGGCCTTTCCTTCAGTCTCTGCTCTACACTTTGTCTCTGTATTTCCTCCCTTGAAAATTTTGTTCCCCCTTCTAAGAAGGACAAAAGCATCCACACTTTGGTCTTCCTCCTCCTTGAGCTTCATGTGTCTGTTAATTTTATCTTAGGAATTCTGAGCTTTTGGGCTAATATCCACTTTTATCAGTGAGTGCATACTGTGTGTGTTCTTTTGTGACTGGATTACCTCACTCAGGATGATACTTTCTAGTTCCATCCATTTGCCTAAGAATTTCATGAAGTCATAGCTGAGTAGTACATTGTGTTAATGTACCACATTTTCTGTATCCATTCCTCTGTTGAAGGACATCTGGGTTCTTTCCAGCTTCTTGCTATTATAAGTAAGGCTGCTATGAGCATAGTGGAGCATGTATCCTTGTTACATGATAGGGTATCTTTTAGGTATATGCCCAGGAGTGGTATAACTGAGTCCTCAGGTAGTACTATGTGGACACATTTGTTAAGTGAGGTATATACAAATACACAGGCATTTCACAAAAAGAAAACTGTTAACAGAATGTCAACTAGACTACTGTTGTGCTATTTCAGGAACCATTTTGCTTATAAAATAAAGAAAAAGTGGAAGATGTACCTATTATGATTTGAATAAAAAATGTCCCACATAGTTTCAAATATTGAACTGGACACCTATTTATGAGCTGGCATTGATAGTTTGGAACTTGGTCTGTAACTGAGGGTATGTCTTTAAAACTTATTGCTGGTCTCTGGGCTCTTCCCCCATCTTTGCTTTCTGTCTTCTAGAGTGGGTTATTATCTGTAACATATTCCTGACAATGTAATATTTCTCCTCCATAGGGCCCAGAATCAATGGAATCAAGGCCATTAGATGGAAACCTTCAAAACCATGAGACAAAATAAATCTTTTCATTCTTCTTAACTTATGTTCTTCATATATTTTCCCATACAATGGATAAAGGTAACTATTTCAAAGTCTTAATTTAAAAAAAAAAAAAAAGGACCAAAGGGAATAAAATAAAAATGTTACTCCACAGAAAACACAATAGACAGGATGAAATTATTCTATAAACTCAAGTGTGGGAATGGTGAATGTCCTAGTTTTCTTTCTGTTGCTGTAACAAAACAACTAGTCCAAAAACAACTTTGGTTGAAAAAGGGGGAGAAGCCTATTTTTAGCTCACAGGTTCATCATTTCAAGCCAACACAAGGATCCGAAGATAGAAAACAAAAACAGAAACCATGTAAGAATGAAAGAATGATGTTTCTGGAATATTTTCTCTATCTTGCACAGCTACTTTTTTTATCCAGTCCCTCAGTTAGGGATGGCAATACTTGCAATGGGTTGGGCCCTCCCATATTGATTAGAAATTAAGAAAATGGTTCATAGACATACCCACAGGGCAAATCTGATGGAGGCAATTCCTCAATTGTGGGTCCTTCCCAGGTTTGTATCACGTTGACAAAGCTAAAAATCATCATGAGTTAATAATGAAAATTTATGAAACTTAACCTAATAATGACTTAGAGTTATACTGCTGTGAACAGACACCATGACCAAGGGCAACTCTTATAAGGACAACATTTAATTGTGGCTGACTTATAGGTTCAGAGGTTCAGTCCATTATCATCAAGGTGGGAACATGGCAGCATCCGGGCAGGCATGGTGCAGGAGGAGTTGAGAGTTCTATATCTTCATTTGAATGCTTCTAGGAGAAGACTGGCTTCCAGGAAGCTGAGTTGAGGGCCTTAAAGCCCATACCCACAGTGATACACCTATTCCAACAAGGCCATACCTATTCCAACAAGGCTACACCTACTCCAACAAGGCCATACCTACTCCAATAAGACCACACCTACTCCAACAAGGCCACACCTATTCCTACAAGGCCACAATTCCTAATGGCACCACTACCTGGGCCAAGCATATTCAAACCACCACAAATAGTAATATGATTAATATTCTTAGGCTATATAATGTTTTTAAACAGGTTAATAACAAAGATGAGTCAAGGGCACAGAATTTTTTAGTATTTAATGGCTAAGACATATTCAAAGGAATAAGTATCAATTTACATAAGTTTCAAGAGATTTAAACACAGATTTTCTTCTAAGTCACAATATAATACTAGAATAACTAAATAAAAGCAAAGTATTTTAGTGCCAATTTGAAAACTACAGCTAATATTTCCCAATATATATACTTAGAAGGACTAACTTAAACCTATATGTGTCAATCCAATTAATGTTAGAATTTCAGTTTGGAATAATGTTTTTAAAGTATCCTTGATATGGAACTACTAAAAAAGCAAAAGCAAGAATTCCAGACTTACTGCAAAGTACTCCAATTAGCAATTAGCTTACTCTGTATGCTTTAACCCTTTCGCAGAACTGTTAAGTATAAAGCGTTTATTTAGAAATCAAAGGCATCTTAGTCAATAAATTCTCTTTTTCAGCAATCCCATCACAGCTTTAATCACTAAAACAGTATTTTATAATTTAGAGAATAAACCTCAATTGATAGAAGTCACAGGTGCCATCATCTAACTCCTAAAGAACAAAGGGTGGGGGGAATAGTTAATTAAATTGCCAACCAAAATTACCCAACATGTTCTTGGCACATTATATTAGCTTCACATCTAGAAAACTTTCCAGTAAAGCCTAGACTCACAATTATATAAACGCATACAAAAAGCTTTCCAACTAACTAAAATACTTCCAACTAAATGGCTTTTTGACACAACAGTTCATGGAGACCATGAACTGCAAAATCTGCAATTTTCAAATGTTACCCAATCATGTAACTGCCAAGTTGGAAAGCCCCTTACTCTGCTGAAACTATGATAAATAGGCAAGGCTTCACCAGCTCAGGAAGTTCCATACCCATTCACTTGAGTTGAAGAGATCCAAGCTTGAACTTGAATAAAGACTCTTTACTTTTGCATACAAGTTGGATTTCTGGTGTTCTTTGGTGGTGAGAACACCACAATCAGGGCACAACAATAATCACAACATAGAAAATAGTGTGTTAAAGCCTAAGTCTCTTGCTTAAAACAACGAACTAGGAATAGAAGAGACTTTGACAATACAAGAAATGATACTTACAAAAACAAAAACACAGTAAAAGAGGTAGGGATATATGCCTTACTTGGTACAGTTAGCATGCCTTTAACTCCAGTCCCTTAAGCCAAAATCAGGAAATGGTAGGAGTAGGGAGGGGCACAGGATCTCTCTGAATTTGAAAGCAGTCTGCTTTACATAGCAAATTCCAAAGCATCCAGGGCAGCATAGTAAGGTCCTGTCTCAAAAGACAGAACAGGGGAAGAAAAGGGCAGGGCAGGGGAAGGGACCAGAAAAAAAGAGGGCAATATATTTGTGGTGGTTTTAGATAGGTTTGGCCCCCACAACAGATTCAATGTTTCAATACTTCATTATAGGGAGTAGTGCTATTAGGAGGTGTGGCCTAATTGAAGGAAGTGTGTTATTGTGGGGGGTGGGCTTAAGGTCTCTATGCTCAAGCTCCACCCAGTGTGGAATTTCAGTCTCTTCTTGGCTTCCTGTAGAAGAATCTCCTTCTGCTGCCTTCATATCAAGATATAGAACTCTCTGCTTCTCCAGCAACCTACTTGCCTGCACACAGCCACACTTCTGGCCATGATAATAACGGACAGAACCTTTGAAACTGTAAGCCAGCCTCAATTAAATGCCCCTTATAAGAACTGTTGGTCATGATGTCTTTTCACAGCAATGAAACCCTAACTAAGACAATATTTAATAGACAAAAACTCAAGAAATACAAACAAAGCAAATCAAGTAGCACAATAAAAGATCCTACATCACATAAGTGTGTATGGTCTCAAGGCATGCACTTATCAACATAACACTGAGATACAACAAAGACAGGGTGAAACATAAAAACCACAAAAATTCAACAGAAGCATGCCTCAAATAAAGGCTACAGTTAATAAGCAATTGGCAAAGTATTGAATGAGAAAAAAACTAAAAACTTTCTCTTTTCATGTAGGAATAAGACAGGAAAGGCCAATTTCACACTTTTAATAAACACAAGGGAAGGTCCTATTAAAGCCATCAGGCAAAGAAAAGGAAATAAAGTTATCCAAATTGAGAAGCAGAAAATCAGGATGTCACCTTTGCAACTGACATGATCCTACAGATAAATAACAATAGCAGAATCTACCAAATAAACTATTAGAACTGGTTAATGAATTCAGCAAGGCTTTTAAACAAAATCACAAAAGTGTTTTACCTTCAATAATGAACTATATGAAAAAGAAATCAAGGAAACAGTTTCTGGTTTAACAGCTACAAACATACAAAAGCAGATATATGTTCAAAGGTGTGAAAGATCTCTACTAAAAAGAATCGATAAAGAACTGATGAAAGGAATTGAAAATGACACAAATAAATGGAAAGATATCATATGTTAATGAGAAGGAATCCTTAGTGATACTGAAATGTCCATAATACATAACACAAGAGTGAAGTCAATACTTTTAAAATACCACCAGTACTTTCCATAGACCTAAAAAACAAAACAAAACAAAACAAAATAAACCTCTAACATTTGTATGAAAGAACAACTTCAAATAGTCAAAGTATATATGTAGAATAACAGGAGGCATTGTTATTAAACTTCAAAAACCACTACAAAGCTAGAGTAATCCAAATAGCAAGGCACTGACATAGCATGGCAGTGACTCTGGCTAGGCTGTGGCACCAGATGCATGTAGCTTAGGCTGATCACGTCATGGACCAAAAAGCAGGGAAGACAAGACGGAACCAATATAAGTAGTGTCATCAAAGGCTCACCCATAGTTATCTATTTCTGCCATATAGGTGCCACTATGAAAAGTTCCACATCCTTAAGAACTGAACCATAAATGGAGCACTGAGCATTCAAAACATAAACCTGTGTAAACTACTTCAGATTAGAACCAAGTGATTGCTAATTTTGTCAACTTGACTACATCTGGAATTAAATAAATACCCAAGCACAAGAGTATACCTGTGAGGGATTTTTATTGGTTATATCTTTTGAGGTTGGAGGACCCTCGCTAAATCTGGCCCACACCTTCTCTTGGTAGCCTACATAAAGGATATGAAAGAAAGAAGCTTTTTGTTTTATTCTTGCTTGCCCTTATTTTCACTGACATGTTTATATATCCTGCTGCTGAGCCTTTTCTTACTGACATTAGAGACTATGTCTATGGGATTCAGATGCACAATGAAGACCAGCTGAGATATCCAGTCTTCGGAACTAAACAATTATTGGCTTTTTGGACTTTCAGTTGGGAGACAGCTATTGTTGAATTAGCTGGACCACAATCTAAAAGCCATTCTAATAAATCATATATATCACATATTCATAAATTGATCTGTTCTGTTCCTCTACAGAACCTTAACTAATACACACTATATCAGAGTCTCAGTAAAAATATCTTGATGAATTAAAAGGAATAACACAATAATTTATTGGACAATGTTCTTAACTAGGTTAAAACTAAGGTGCCAGCAAGATGACTCAGTGAGTAAGGGTGCTTGCTGCCAAGCCTGATGACCTTGAGCTTGATCCCTGGAAGTGAAATGGTACAAGGACAGAACTAATTCCAGCAGTTGTCCTCTGACCTATACACACATAAAGTGCTATTCATCATTGCTGAGAACTGACAATCTTTGGTCTGAATAATTCCTTATAGGTATCTATCCAAGAGAAATGAATTATTATGTACACCAAGATATGTCTTCATTAAAAGTCTTACATGCTCCAATCTGTCTGGGCCCGTGCTCTAAACAGATCTTGGGTGCAAATTCTGTAGCCAGTCCCACAACACCCAGAGAAAGCTCCACTCCCAGGCCCTCTAACACACCAAAGATCATGGGATCAGAGGTGAGGAGGACACATCTGCCACAACACTGGGAATAACTGGTACCAGTGGGACCCAGGCACAGAGGAACTCCACCAGATCAGTGGCACGGGTTCCTTCCGGTCTGTCTAGGTCAGTGCCCTGAGCAGACCTTGGGTGCAAACTCTATATCAAGTTCTATAATTCCCAGAGAAAGGTCTACTCCCAGGTGCTCTAACAAGTCCAGGATCACAGGATCACCGAATCACAGGATCACCGAGACAGCTTGACTGTGAGGAGTTTTGACACAACCAGGATCACAATAAGGACAGACCCCAGTCAGATTTAGCCAGGGCAGGTAGCACTAGAGATAACCAGATGGCAAGAGGCAAGCATAATAAAATAAAACAAGCAACAGAAACCAAGGTTACTTGGCATCATCAGAACCCAATTCTCCCACTAGAGCAAGACCTGGACCACCATCACATTGGAAAAGCAACATTCGGATCCAAAATAATTTCTCATGATGATAATAGAGGACATTAAGAAAGACATAAATAACTTCCTTTTTTTTTTTTTTTTCAAGACAGGGTTTCTCTGTGTAGCCCTGGCTGTCCTGGAACTCACTTTGTAGACCAGGCTGGCCTCAAACTCAGAAATCTGCCTGCCTCTGCCTCCTGAGTGCTGGGATTAAAGGGATACACCACCACTGCCCGGCGTAAATAACTTCCTTAAAGAAATACAGGAGAACACAGGTAAACAGTTAGAAGCCCTTAAAGAAGAACACAAAAACTCCTTAAAGAACTACAGGAAAACACAATCAAACAGGTGAAGGAAATGAACAAAACCATATAGGATCTAAAAATTGAAATAGAAACAATAAAGAAATCACAAAGGGAAACAACCCTGCAGTTACAAAACCTAGGAAAGAGATCAGGAGTCATAGATGCAAGCATCATCCACAGAATACAAGAGATAGAAAAGAAAATCTTAGGTGCAGAAGACACCATAGAAAACATTGACACAACAGTCAAAGAAATTGCAAAATGCAAAAAGCTCCTAACCCAAAATATTCAGGAAATCCAGGACACAATGAAATAACAAACCTAAGGATAACAGGTATAGAAGACAGTGAAGACTCCCAACTTAAAGGGCCAGTAAATATCTTTAACAAAATTATAGAAGAAAATATTCCTAATTCAAAGAAAGTGATGCCCATGAACATACAAAAACCTACAGAACTCCAAACAAACTGGATCAGAAAAGAAATTCCTCCTGTCACATAATAATCAAAACACCAAATGCACTAAACAAAGAAAGAATATCAAAAGCAGTAAGGGAAAAAAGTCAAGTAATATATAAAGGCAGGCCTATCAGAATTACAGCAGACTTCTCACCAGAGACTATGAAAGCTAGAAGGTCCTGGGCAGATGTCATACAGACCCTACAAGAACACAAATGCCAGCCCAGGCTACTATACCCAGCAAAACTCTCAATTACCATAGATCAAGAAAACAAGATATTCCATGACAAAACCAAATTTACACAGTATCTTTCCACAAATCCAGCCCTACAAAGGATAATAGATGGAAAACACCAACATAAGGAGCAAAACGACACCCTAGAAGAACCAAGAAAGTAACCTTTCAACAAATCCACACAAACAAAATGCCACCTCTAACAACAAAAATAACAGGAAGTAACAACTACTTTTTCTTAATATCTCTTAATATGAAAATTAATATTACCAACTTATCCTAAATTATTCAAATTCAAAAGTATGAGGAAGTAGAAATTTGTTAGCTATCATCTGGTGGTCTCTCTAATTTGGTAATTGGAGAAATAGGTCCAATATTGTACAATCCATATACTCTTTCTGCTTGTTTGTACATGACAGTGTCTCTTGCTGGGTCTTGACCATTTCATAATGGTCTTGAAACCATGCTTCTCCTATCTCAGCCTCTCTATTAGTAGGATTGTTTATTTGATGTTTTAACACCATACTATGATTTTTCAGAACAGCTTACATATTTCAAAATTATTTATACAGCCAAAAGAAATGTAAACAATTAACTTGGGAGGTAGCTTGTAAGAGAACAACTAATAGACTGAAAGTTTTGCTTGATGTTTGTACTATTGTATCAATTTTGAAGAAGATGACTTTATAAGCTACTCTTCTCTGAGATGAATGCTTCTCAAAATCATCACAGACAATGAACGAGATTCTTACCCTCACCTAATGTCTGTGCCACCCTCCAAGCAGAACCACTGTTCATTGAAACAGTTCGGTGAGCGACTTCATGGATAGACCATCTTAATACACACACCATTTCTTAAATGAATGTAACCTGTTCCCTGTGGGCTGAGAATGAAGATGCCAGTCAAATAGCATTGACCATAGCAGAAAATCTGTATCCAAAAATTGTGCCTACAATTCACTCCTTGGTGCAGCAGAACTGTCAACTCTTAGCTTAGCTACTAGGAAGGTAAAATCCTTTGGTGATGTGAGGGAAATTGAAGTACATCCTTATTACAATGAACTCCAATGTCTAAAAATTGTTCTTATTCTTGTACCACAATATGAGCCATGATTTTAAGCTCTACTAAAAACAAAACAAACAAACAAACAAAAAGACTATATCTATTTATGTTCATTCAAAAGAAAACTAGTAGTGATGTATTATTTTAAAATATACAGCTAATATGTTTGGAGTTATTTAAAATTTATAATGAGAAAAACATACATATTTTTAGTATTGCTGCAGACAGCATCTACATAAGATGGCTCAATTGATTATTTTATATCAAATAACTTTTATACTACTCATTTTTATTGTTACACTATTTTATAAGTTTTAAAGAATATGACAAAATAAAATAAAAGGTATTGAAGGTATTGAAGGGGGTTTCTAGGAGAAATTGGGGTACAAAAGGGAAAGAAGAATGTGATGTAATTCTATTTACTTAAAATATGTTTTAAATGTTACCAAATTCAGATAAACTGAAATTATGTATCTTTTCTCATCATAATGCAATAAAACTTAAATCAATAATAAAAAAGACAGAGAAAAAAATTTTTAAAAAATGGTGGGGAGGGGAAAGAAAATCCAGTGGTATAATGAAATACTATTCTGCATGAAAAAGGAACAAAATGGCTTATACACACAATATTATGGAAGAAACAAACAAAAAATGTCATAGTAACTGAAAATGTCTCACACAAAAGTATTCAGTATACCCCATATTAATGTTATTCTTAGACAGGTTAAACTAATCTGCAGAGGAAACATCAAAATACTGGTTGCTTTTTAACAATGAGAATTAGTACTAAATGAAAATTGACTTAAATGAGCCTTGTGCCATGATTATTATTATTATTGTATACAGCAACATGAATTTCTATTATACATGTACAGGGATCTGCCAATACTCAGAAAAAGAAGTCTTAAATTAAAAACCTTAGAACTTGGGGCCTGACACCTCGCTGTATGTAGATAGGTCCTGATTGCATAGAAGCTGGAACCATACAGCCATTGTTCTAAAAGATGAGCACTATTTATTTACTCATTTATTTATTCATGAATTAATTAATTAATCCAGTCTTATTATATCATCCTCACAGTCTTACTATGTTATTCTGGCTTGCCCAGAACTCTATGTACACCAGGGTAGACTAGAATGCAAGTTCTGCCTGTGTCTTCTTCCCAAATGCTGGGATTAAAGGCATGAGCCAGCATATCCTACAGAAAAGCATATTATTTGTAAAGTGATTGTTTTTCTTTTTTTACTTACTTTTAAATAAATCTAGGGCTTTTTTCAAGGAAAAAAAGAGTATTTTGCAATAAAAGAAATAGGCTCAGTTTCGGTCTATGATATGATGTCATGTCTCAGTCTCTAGTTGCTGAAAGTCTTCAGTTAAATCTCATTCACCAGCTTTCTAATCTTGAAAACAAATATAATGATGCCAAAATAACAAGCCATTTGAGAGATTTAAATCTAAAAGACTTAAATTTAAATAGAAAGCCTAGCTTCTACAGTCTGAGTTTATTTGGGGGACTTGTTTGAGTAGGATTTTTTTTTGGTGAAAACAATGGAAAGAAAACACTTTTTTTGGTTGTTTGTTTGTTTTTTGAGACAGGGTTTCTCTGTGTAGCCCTGGCTGTCCTGGAACTCACTCTGTAGACCAGGCTGGCCTCGAACTCAGAAATCTGAATTGTCTCTGCCTCCCAAGTGCTGAGAGTGGTGTCAACAAAACAATAACAACAACAACCCAAAATTTATGTAATTAAGACTAAATTCTTCCCATTTTTTTCCCGAATATTTGGAGCCTAAGTTTAAGTGTGTGCATGTGTGTGTGTGTCTGTGTATAATAAAAACAGAAAGGGGATCATGAGCAGAGAAAGAAATATCTTAAGGGGATAGGAAATAGAGAGGGTAACTGAGAGTATGCAGTAAGAAAACAGAAGTGGGTCTAGTAGAAGAATAAAGAAAACCAGCTAGATAATGGGATAAGGAGAAGGCAATGGGGGAGTACAAACAAGAAGAATGTAAAATGATATGTATGTATGAAGGTGCTATGATGAAACTCATTCTTTTATAAGTTAATATTCCCCTCAAGAAAGGGTCAATATCCTCTTAATAAATGCTAGCAAATTAACTTCTTCTTTTGTATTAAAATTACTTAAATAAATTTTACTATCCTAGGCTTTCTCTCTAAAATGAAGTCCAACAACTTAAATAATTCATAATTTGAAATAGCATTATCAATCTTATTGTTCTTGAGTTATTCTAATCCTTAAAGGGCATGAAGTACTACTATTTCTTTTTCTCAAATCAGTTTTTTTGCCTTTAATATCCTTATGCTTTTTTTCTGATGAGGAGTTGGACATTCATGAAATAAAAGAAACTAACAGACCATAGCAGTGCTTTTCCCAAATTATCATTTCCAGTAATTTCATGATGGTATTGTTGAATGACACTAAAATCCACAGATTAAATATCTAGGACCAGGCTACCAAATCACATAGTAGAGTCACTGGAAATCCAACTTATCCTAATAAAAATTTCTCTGTACTTTGCACTCAAGCACCACTGATGTGTGTCATAAAAACTAATCTAATGAATCTGTAGAGGGGGCCTGAAATCCTGTAATGTTGTAAGTTATAACTGGTCTTTCTTCAAGTAACTAGAATACTACTAAATTATGGCAAGTTTTACCATTGTCTTGATGACAGTTGTATGTCTACACTAAGAGAATATGAGTAATATACACAAATGTTTTGCCAGAATTGAAAAATAGATGCCTGCTATTTTTAGATATCTTTTACTTTTTTAGACATTTTTCAGAAAATTTTCATTATAATCCTAAATAAAGGAAAAGAAAGATGACAAGAAATTTTGGCAGGGTAGATGTCTAATACAATTGTACTAGGGGAAGAATTATGAGCAACTTTTACATAGGACTGACTGTGTCAGTATAAAGTTTACATAGTAACTTATGACCATAATAACGGAAGTGATACTAATTATAACTGTAACAAAGATCCTTGGCTATGTGGAGAGTCTTACTTTTGAAAAGAGAAGTGAAATGAACACATAACTACTGTTAAGGCATTGTTTTTAAATAGAAATAAAGGTAAGACTTTTTTTTAAACACTTCACCTCTTAGTGTGACTAAAAACTAAAACAATACAGACTAAAGACAGCCATCATCATTATTTTGAGGAGATCTTAAAATACTATAAGCAGTTTTGTAATATGAATTATCTTTAATAAACCCCTTTATAAAGCAAAAATTCCTGTGTAACACTTTTTTATCATTATCATAAGAAAAAGCTATGCCAGCTTCAGCACTTATGGAGATTGTTATGGTTTTGATCTGCAGTGTCTCCCTACGAAGACTATGAAACTAGAACAAATACAGGAGGAAAACTTTTTGCTATTGTTCTGGCAATGACTGTTAGAAATAAATATCTCGGCCCAAGATCAGAGGTGAGAAGGACATAACATCTGTAACTGGAGTAACGGGGACTAGCGGGACCAGGCACACAGAAACTCTGCCAGCCCAGTGGCTCGATATCTGTTTGGGCTGGCCGTGCCCTGAGCAGACCTTAGGCACAAACTCTGCAGTCATTCCCAAAACACCCAGCAGAAGCTCCACTCCCAGGTGCTCTAACAAACCCAGGGTCACAGGATGCTAGAATCACAGGATCACAGAGACAGATTGACTCTGAGGAGTTCTGACACAATCAGGATCACAGGAAAGACAGGCTCCAGTCAGATTTAGCAAGGGCAGGTAGTAGTAGAGATAACCAGATGATGTGGGCAAGCATAAGAATATAAGCAACACAAACCAAGGTTACTTGGCTTCATCAGAACCTATACTTCTATCATTACAAGTCCTGGACACACTATCACACTGGAAAAGCAAGATTCAGATATAAAATCACTTCTCATGATGATGATACAGGACTTTAAGAAAGATATAAATAGTACCCTCAAAGAAATACAGGAGAACACAGGTATACAGCTAGAAGCCCTTCAAGAGGAAACACAAAAATCCCTTAAAGAACTACAGGAAAACACAATCAAACAGGTGAAGGAAATGAGCAAAACCATCCAGAATCTAAAAATGGAAATAGAAACAATAAAGAAATCAGAAAGAGACACAACCCTGGAGATACAAAACCTAGGAAAGAAATCAGAAGTCGTAGATACAAGCATCACCAACAGAATACAGGAGATAGAAGAGAGAAGTTCAGGGGCAGAAGACACCTCAGAAAACATTGACACAACAGTTAAAGAAAATGCAAAAAGAAAAAAGCTCCTAACCCAAAACACCCAGGAAATCCAGGACACAATGAAATAACAAACCTAAGGATAACAGGTATAGAAGACAGTGAAGACTCCCAACTTAAAGGGCCAGTAAATATCTTCAACAAAATTATAGAAGAAAACTTCCCTAACCTAAAGAAAGAGATGCCCATGAACATACAAGAAGCCTATAGAACTCCAAATAGACTGGACGAGAAAAGAAATTCCTCCTGTTATATAATAATCAAAACACCAAATGCAATAAACAAATTAAGAATTTTAAAAGCAGTAAGGGAAAAAAGGCAAGTAAATATAAAGGCAGGCCTATCAGAATTACACCAGACTTCTCACCAGAGACTATGAAAGCTACAAGATCCTGGGCAGATATCATACAGATCCTACAAGAACACAAATGCCAGCCCAGGCTACTATACCCAGCAAAACTCTCAATTACCATAGATGGAGAAAACAAGATATTCCATGACAAAACAAAATTTACACAATATCTTTCCACAAATCCAGCCCTACAAAGGATAATAGATGGAAAACATCAACATAAGGAGCAAAACTACATCCTAGAAGAAGCAAGAAAGTAATCTTTCAACAAATCCACACAAACCTAATTCCACCTCTTACAAAAAAAAACAACAGGAAGTATCAATTACTTTTTCTTAATATGAAAATTAATATTACCAACATATCCTAATCGATTGAAATCCAAAACTATGAGGAATTAGAAATTTATTGACTGTCATCCAATGGTCTCTCTAATTTGGTAATTGGAGAAATAGGTCCAATATTATACAATCCATATATACTTTCAGCTTGTTTGTTCGTGACAATGTCTTGCTGCGTACAACATAATGGTGTTGAGATCTTCTCCTATCTCAGCCTCTCTATTAGTAGTATTGTTTATTTCATGTTTTTACACTATACTATGGTTTTCAGAACAGCTGACATACTTTAAAAGTATTTATATACCCAAAAGAAATGTAGACAATTAAATCGGGAGGGGGGTTGTAAGAGAACAACAAAGAGTAAGATTGACTGCTTTGCTTGACGTTTGTAACTCTTTACCACAGTAAGAGCCAAGATTTTAAGGTCTACTAAATATAAAACAAACAAACAAACAAAAATGCTTTATATATTTATGTTCATTTAAGAAAATGTTAGTAGTCATGTATTATTTTGAAATATACAGTTAATACGTTTGGAGTTATTTAAAGTTTATATTGAGAAAAACGTATGTATTTTCAGTATTGCCATAGAGAAGCATCTACATAAGACTTTTAAATTGATTGTTGTTTTATATCAACTTTTATAATACTCATTTTTATTGTTGTAGTATTTTATAAATTTTAAAGAATATGACACAAAAAGATATTGTAGGTACTGAAGGTCTCTGGGAGGAGTTGGGGTACAAAAGGAAAACAAGAATGTGACTTAATTCTGTTTACTTAAAATATGTTTTTAAATGTTAACAAATTCAGATAAATTAAATCATGTAATTTTTCTCATTATAATGCAATAAAACTTTAAAAAAAAGAAGTTAAAAAAAAAAGTATGATCTCAAAAGTAAAGACCAAAACAAGCAAACAGATAAACAAACATAATCAGATTTCATCAAACTAAACGTAAAGAACATAGTAAACAAGAAGCAACCTACAGAATATATTAAAGTACTTATAAACTATACATCTGATATGAAGTTAGTACCTTAAATATGTAAAGAACTAAAATAATAAATAGGAAAAGTCAATAATGTTTTATATACAAAGGACTTGAGTAAACATTTCTCAGGTGTTGGCTGGAAAGCCTCTGGTCTGGTGTGGTCAATTGCAGCAGGCAGATGTGCCTTAACAATGTCCTGACTGCGGGGAGTCTGGAGGATGCTTCAGGCCCCTCGGAGGGAGTCAGGAGGACTCTGCTCCTTTTGGAAATGGCAAGACACATTATCAGCAGGTGCTGACCAAGTCTTGCTATAACCTGGTTTCTGTGCCCATGGCAGGGTCGAACTGTTTGTGTGTTGTCTTTTTCTGTTGTTGGTGTTGGTTATCTCATTTTGTGTTCTTGGACTTGAAATGGTGACATTTTTGGACATGGGACTGACTGATCTACCCCCATTAAATATCCTAGTTAACCACTGGAGGGAAGTTAGGGAAAGAGGAAAAAACTTGTCAGTAGTAATAAAGAATGGCAAGTTAATTATTCTCTGCTTCTCCCAATGGCCCACCTTCATAGTATGGTGGCCATCCATAGGGAACTTTGACTTGCAGGTGATCAAAGCAGTAGGGGAAAGAGTCTTTAGGCCAGGATCCCTTCGGCTCTCAGACCAAGTGCCCTATATGTTACCTGGAAGGACACAAGGGATCTGTTACTGATAGATCCTCCACCCTCTTACCCGCCACTATCATGGCCTCACCAGTGTCAGCACCAGCCCTGGGATCCTCAGCCCATATGGGACCAGGGCCATTGTAGCCCCCTTTACCGGAGGGAGTAGCAGGATGAGACCCCAAACTTCTCAGTCCCTACATGGGGACACAAAGTCTGAGAGCCACCTCCCCTGATACCACTGTGGCTCTCCTGCTGAGGGCATATGGGACTGGGAATTTAATATGGCAGAAAATATGGGACGCCTTAAGGTCTACTGCCAGGTTCCATTGGCAGGCCTCAAGTGGGCTGCAAACGACCCAGAAATTTGAACAAAGTATGTGAGGTTAGACAGGGATCAGATGAGTCACTTGCTGCCTTTCTTGAGTGACACATAGAGGCATTTCGTCAGTATACACCCTATGACCCTAGCAGCAAGGAGCACAAAGCAACCTTGACTATGGCTTTTATAGACCAGGCTAGAAGAGATATCAAGACAAAGCTTCAGAGGTTAGAGGGACTACAGGATAAGTCATTGAGGGATTTAGTGTAGGTTGCTGAGAAAGTCTACCATAACAGGGAGACAAAAGAGGAGAAGGAGCAAAGAAAGAGAAAGAAAGGAGATGAAAGGGAGATGAAAAGAAGAAAAGCTACAGGAAAGGAATTTACAGAGAATCATGGCTACAGCAATTAGGGAAAGCAGAGAAGAGAGACTCCAATCAAAGACAGACAGAAAATCCCTTGAAAAGGACCAGTGTGCATATTGCAAAGAAAGAGAGCAATGGCCCCAAGAGTGCCCCAACAAATGAAAGCTGGGGGTGAGAAATCCCAGGCCTTGAGAAAAGCACTCCAAAATGGAGACGGTGTCAGCATGAGTGAAGACAGTGATTAGGGGAGAAGAGGTTTGGACCCCCTCCCTTAACTCAGGGTAACTCTGAGAGTGGAGGGGAAACCCACTCAATTCTTGGTGGACACAGATGCTCAACACTCAGATGCAAGTGGATGGCCCCATTTCCAAGAAGAAAAAAAATGGGGTCCAAGGAGCCACTGGCAACAAAATGTATTCATGGACTACCCAAAGAACAGTGGACCTAGGGATGGGCCAGGTATCCCATTCATTTATGGTCATCCCAGATTGTCCCTACCCTCTGATTGGGAGAGACTTATTCTCCAAGATGGGGGCCCAGATACACTTCCTGCCCAATGGGTGGTAAATAACTGGCCCAACAAGGAGAGCCTATAGGTGGAGGACTCTCTCCAATTGACCCTGCCAGGAGTCAAGGCAACCTGTCAAGAAGACAGGAAGTTTTCTCCATGAAGATCAGAGATGAGTGGGTGCTGTCATGGTGGATGGCACAAATGTCATCTGGGCTGAACTCCCTTCCCCAACCCCCACCCCAGCACATTGGCACAGAAAGCAGAGCTAACTGCCCTCACCAAAGCCTTGAAAAAATAACATCTACACGGATAGCAAGTATTGCCACAACCACGTCCACAAGGCTATATATCGAGAGAGAGGACTGTTCACATCAGAGGGAAAAGAAATAAAAAACAAGCAAGAAATCTTGGATCTCTTGATGCCCTGATGAAGCTGGCAACTGTGAGTATTATTCACTGCCCAGGACATGAGAAGGGAAGAGACTCAGTGGCCTGAGGCAATAACCAGGCAGATCAAGTGGCTTGAGAAATGGGTATAAAGGACCTATCCCAGTTATGGGCCTGCAAGAGACACCCACTGGGGAATGGGACTGGACAAAGGGATGGCTTCACTTAAAATATACAGAAGAAGAAAGGACTCAGATTGCCAACCACCCTACCAACTATTACCTAGAGAAGGAAGGACAATGGCGCACACAAGAAGGGAGAACTATACTCCCCAGAAAGCAAGCAAAAGAATTCCTTGGCCAAATGCATAAACAGACTCAGTTAGGGGATAAGTTCATCCAAGTAGTAAAAGGATGTAAGGTATATGTAATGGACCTCAGGGTTTTAGTCAGATACAGTAGAACAGAGTAAGGTATGCCAGCAAGTGAGTGCTTATGCAGCCAAGAGTAAACAGGGCAAATGAACTAGGGGAGAATGTCCTGTAGTATAATGGTAGGTCGATTTTAAAGAAGTAAAGTCAGGAAAATATGGGTACAAATACCTTCCAGTGTTTGTGGATACTTTCTCTGGATGGGTTAGGGCTTTCCCCACCAAGCAGGAAACAGCTATCATGGTAGCCAAGAAGATATTAGAGGAAATTTTCCAGAGGTTTGGAGTGCCTAAGGTAATTGGATCACACAAATGGTCTTGCTTTTGTCTCTAAGATAAGTCAAAGATTGGCAGAGATATTAGGGACTAACTGGAAGCTCCATTGTGCATACTGTCCCCAGAGATCAGGGGAGGTAGAGAGAATGAATAGAACACTACAAGAGATGTTAACTAAGTTGTACTTGAAGACTCATGCTGACTGAGTGGTGCTCCTTCCCCTGCTCCCCAAGCCCAGAACACCCCCTACCATTTTAACCTGACCCCTTTTGAGATCCTGTACGGGACCCCCACTCCCTTGACCCTGGCTCTGGCCCTTCTGCCCCTCGAGTGACTTTTCAGGCTGACAAGGATCTTATAACTTAATTGCAAGCTTTCCAGGAATTGTGGCCTAAATTTAGTGCCCTGTATAATGCAGCTACCACAGAGGTTTCATGTGAGTACCAAGTTGGAGGTTGGGTATATGTTAAGGGACATAATGCTGAAAACTTGAAAGCTAAATGGAATGGGCTGTTCCTGGTGTTGTTGACCACCCTGACCTTCGACCTCTGTAAAACAGATGGAGTAACTGCCTGGGTTCACTTAACTCGTCAGACTAGTACTTGTGCCTGATGCCAACTGGATAGCAGCCAGACACCTGAGCAACCTCCTTCTGCAAGGCCAGAGAAACCATGAGATGTCTATGATGTATCTTCCAGTGCTGAGCTTCAGCATCCCCCACAACCCTATCAAAATGACTTGGCAAGTACTCTCAGCCACCGGGGATGTTTACTACAGAGGAACATCTGCCTTATCTGGTGGCCGGACCTTGTCTTTGATCTTTTTAAGTTAGTGGTGAGCCTTGACTCCTGGGATATCCTCACTCTAGAGACACAAGGGGAGGGATTACCCGAATGTGGGGGACAAGGGACTTGTGCATCTAAACCAAGTCCCAGAAGTGGCCTTGGAGGGTGGGGCTTAGGGTACGGACACCCAAAGGTGAGGAGTATCCTGCTAGAAACCCCCATATGTGTGTGCCCCAGAGATGGGAGAAGCCAGCAGCAGGCCCATCAGTGTTGGGGGGCCAACCACTTTTTTCTGTGCTACCTGGAGATATGAAACATTGGGAAGCACATACTGGAGACCATTCCAGGGGTAGTTAAAGATTCAATGGCCAAGGTGAGAGAAGGGCTAGCCAAGTGGAAGAGAGAAACAGAACAGAGTCAGGGCTGGTTTGAGTCTTAATTTAACTCCTCCCTTTGGTTAACTACCCGAATATTCACCTAATTGTTCTCCTGCTATTGTTGACTTTTGGACCCTGCATACCGAACAAGCTTATAGCCTTTCTAAAAGAGAGAATAGGAGCCATGCAGTTAATGGTCCTGCATCAACGATATGAGACCCTGAGGACAGGACCTGAAGAATATGAGTTAGTTATCCAAGACCTTGGAGTGTGGCTCCAGGATTGGAACTTGTACAAGAAAAAGGGGGGAATGAGGAACCCTAAAGGCTTTTTCCAGTCCAACATCATCCTTACAACTTCCCCCTCCTGCCTAGGGTCATGGCTAGGCCAAGTTCCATTCCCCACCCCCAGGAACATTCTTGAGTAAAAAATTCTCAGAATGTACTGACTGATAGTCACTTGACCCTCTGAAAGTCCCAGGTAGCGTTCAAATGCATATCATGCTTGCTAGCCAATAGATTTAAAGGTCAATATGCTAGCCAATAAGTCTGAACTGTAATTTTGCTGATGTAACTAACGTGTGCCCCTAAAAATTACAAAAACTGCTTGCAATAGCCATTCGGGGTCGCCTTCTCATCACTGGCATCAAGAGACTGATTGAGGGTTGACCAGAAATAAACCCACACACTTATAGACACTTAATTTTTAACAAAGAAGCCAATACCATACAATGGAAAAAAGAAAGCATATTCAACAAATGGTGATGATCTAACTGGCTGTCTGCATATAGATGAATGCAAATAAGTCCATATCTATGTCCTTGTACAAAACTCAAGTCCAAGTGGATCAAGTAAGTACCTTAATATAAAACCAGATAAAGTTGGAAATAGCCTTGAACACATTGGCACAGGAGAAAATTTCCAGGCTAATATCTAATATATACGAAGAACTCAAAAAGTTAGACTCCAGAGAACCAAATAACCCCACTAAAAGATGGGGAAGAGAGCTAAACAGAGAATTTTCAACTGAGGAATCTTGAACAGAGGAGAAGCACCTAAAGAAATGTTCAACATCCTTAGTCATCGGGGAAATGCAAATCAAAAAAACTCTGGGATTCCACCTCACACCAGTCAGAATGGCTGGGATCAAAATCTCAGGTGACAGCAGATGCTGGTAAGGCTGTGGAGAAAGAGGAATACTCCTTCATTGCTGATGGGATTGCAAGCTAGTACAACCACTCTGGAAATCAGTTTGGCAGTTCCTCCGGAAATTGAACATAGTTCTACCAGAGGACCCAGCTATACCACTCCTTGTCATATACACAAAAGATATTTTACCATATCACAAGGGAACATGCTCCACTATGTTCATAGCAGCCTTATTTATAATAGCCAGAAGCTGGAAACAACCCATATGTCTCTCAATAGAGAAATGGAAACAGCAAATGTGGTACATTTGCACAATGGAGTACTACTCTGCTATTAAGAACAATGATTTCATGAAATTCTTAGGCAAATGGAAGGAACTAGAAAGTATCACCCTGAGTGAGGTAACCCAGTCATAAAAATACATACATGGTATATATTCACTGATATGTACATTAAGAAAAAAGCTCAGAATACCCACGATACAACTCACAGACCACATGAAGCTCAAGTAGAAGGAAGACCAATGTATATGCTTCAGTCCTACTTAGAAGAGGGAACAAAATAATAAAGGGAAGTAGAGGGTGGGAGGGACTTGTGAAGAAGAGAGTAGGGGAGAGAAAAAAGGGGGGGGATCTGGTGTTGGAGGACACGGGGTAGATGTACAAAGGGTCAAGAAATTGAACAGAGGTGTATCTCAATGGGGGATGGGGAACTGGTAGTAGCCAACAGAAAGTCCCAGATGCCAGGAAAGCAACAGGCTCCCAGGATCCAACAGCGATGAGATTAGCTGAAATACCCAACAAAGGGGAGAGAGAACCTGTAGAGACCAATCCAGAGGTTAGGCACAGCCCCTGGTTGAGGGATGGGGCCACCCACCCTTCTTAAAAATTTAAACTCAGAATTTCCTGTCTAAAGGAAATATAGGGACAAAGTGTGGAACAGAGACTAAAGGAAGGCTATCCAGAGAATGCCCCACTTGGGGATCCATCCTATATACATACACCAAACCCAGACATTATTGTTAATGCCAAGAAGTGCTTGGTGACAGGAGCCTGGTATAGCTGTCCCCTGAGAGGCTCTGCCAGAACCTGACAAATACAGAGGCGGATGCTTCAGCCAACCATCATATCATACTGAGCGTGGTGACCCAAATGGAGGAGTTAGGGGAAGGACTGAAGGAGGTGAAGGGGTTTGCAACCCCATAGGAATAACAACAATATCAACCAACCAAACGTCCCCAGAGCTCCCAGGGACTAAACCACCAACCAAAGAGTACACATGGAGGGACCCATGGCTCCAGCTGCGTATGTAGATGAAGATGGCCTTATCTAGTATCAATGGGAGGAGAGGCCCTTGGTCCTGTTAAGTCTTGATGCCACAGTGCAGGGGAATTCTAGAGTGATGAGGCAGGAGTGGGTGAGTGGGTGGGTGAGTACCTTCATTGAAGCAGGGGTAGGAGAGATGGGATAGGGGGATTGTGAAGGGGAGACTGGGAAGGAGGATAACATTTGAAATGTAAATAAGTAAAATAACCAATATTTTTTTTTTTAAAAAAAGAAGGTATTTGGTCACACTGTAAACCCTGAAATTGTGTTGTTTACTGAAAAAAAAAAATGTTTCCAGTTGTGGTGTGGCTCAGCCCTAGCACACACCTTTAATCCAAGAGCTTTCTTCTTGAATATTGTAAATAGGATTGAATAAAGTCAAATACAGATCAAAAGTAAGCAGCCAGTTGGAAAGCAATGGGCATGGGATTAATAAGAAAAAAAATAGGAGAGTTATAGGAAGTCAGGAGGATGGATAAAGAGATGAACAAGATTAGAAGGGAGGGACATTCAGTTTGAAAAGTTTTTGAGACTTTGAGAAGGAGAGATTCCTTTTGGAATATTGGGTATGGAGGAAGTTCAGCTAGGTGCTTTCTCTGCCTCTCTGAACTGGCAGGTTTTCATCCCAGCATCTGGATCCTGAGTCTTCATTGGTAAAATCGAGTGATTGAGATTTTGTTATAAACAACAGTATTCAGCCTTTTATAAAAAAAAAAAATTAAAGAAATACTTTTTGATGGCAACATGGATAAATTATAGGACAATGAGACCTGTGAAATAAGTCAGGAAGAGAGAAAAACACAATGTATGTGTGTGTGTATATACATATATATGTATACATGTGTGTATATATATACATACATACATACACACACACACACACACACACACATATATATATATACATACACAGACACACATAGAGAGAGATGAGATAGACAGACAGACAGAAAGAAGGAAGGAAGGAAGGAAGGAATAAAGGAAGGAAGGAAGGAAAGAAAGAATACTTCTTCCCTAGCCTAGGAGTGGGGTGTAGGACAAAGAAGATGACTAAAAAAAAATTTCAAACTTGTATTCGAAAGAAAAAATAAACTCAAGTGACATTATTTATCATGGTGATTAAAGTTAATAACAATATAATATATATTGAAATTTTTCTAAAAATAAGTTTTCATTGCAATCAATGTATGTTCATTACCTCAATATAGTTTATAATGCATCTATATTTCAAAACATCATTTTTATACTATCAATAATTTTTATATTTTCAACTTCCAAAGTTAACCTTTATACAAATGATAATGAGAACGTACAAGGATGAAGGCAGACTGTTAAATGGCAACAGTTATTGGACAAAGAAAAACAGTATCTACTATATTTCAATTTAATGCCACATTCATAGCAACATTTCTCTCTGTTAACTGTATATAACCAATGTCATAGGATACCAAAGAGTTTTATTGGTGCATGGAACAACAGATCTAGTTTATTTCTTTAGAAAAAAAAAAAACCCAACTTTTCATATTGGTAAAGATTTTTTCTTTTATTGAAAGTAGTTTTTTTTCATATACTACATTCTAATTTCAATCCCCCATTTATAGAAGTGTTTATATAATCAGAGTAATAAATTTTTAAACTAAAAGCACTAAAATAAATTCTATACTATTTCATGTACTCAACATTATTTAAATTTTTTATAGTATAAAATGTTTTACTTATATTTTATTCAGCAAGTTTTTAATTTTTTAATAATATATTCATTTTTATTTTATATACATTAGTATTTTGGCTACATTTATATCTGTGTGAGGATGTCAGATCTTTGGAGTTACAGACGGTTGTGAGCTGCCATGTAAATGCTGGGAAATGAACCCAGACCCTCTAGAAGAGCAGTCAGTGCTCTTAAAGGCTGAGCCATCTCTCCAGTGCACCTTTTTGTTTGTTTGTTTGTTTGGTTGGTTGGTTGGTTGGTTGGTTGGTTTGCTGGTTGGTTTTGGTTATTGGCTGTTTAAAAATATTTTTATATTTTGTTACTACTATTAGTGTTACTAATAAGTATTATATTTTATATGTATGACTATTTTGCATGTATATTTGTCTCTGTGCATACTACATTTGTGTCTGGTGCCTGAGAAAGCCAGAAGGGGGCACTGGATCCCATGAAACTGGAGTTACAGGCAGTTGTGAGGTGACTCAGAATTGAATCCAGGGCTCTGTAAGACTAGTCGGTACTCTTAACTGCTAAGCCATCTTTCTATCTGCAGAAATATATTTTGAACTATTTTTATTTTATTTTTGTGTGTACTTAAAAGTATATTTTCTTGTGTGCCCAAGTATATGAATGCATTTCACATATACACATGATTCTTAGGATATCAGAAGAGGGTATAGGATCCTCTAGAAGTGGAGTAACAGGTGGGGTGAGCTACTGTATGGGAATTGGGACCTAACCTGGGTTCTCCATACAAAAGCAGTAAAAGCTCTTAATCTCTGAGCCATCTTTCCAGCCCTAAATTCCTTTTTTAGGGAAAATGGAAAATGTTTGTACATTTACTATGCTTTAAAATATTAATGATAGAGCATCAGCAAAATTTTAACAATCTATTTTATTATCTCACTGAGTTGAAAAGGCAAGAACTCAATTCATTACTCAGAATTTCTTGACCCAGGAAATAGAAACTATTGTTCAAGAACAGAGAACATAAAAGTAGGAAAACACTGAATAATAATAGATGGAGTAGTGTACACTATAAGTAGTGCAAGGAAGCTTATAGAATTCAATCTGTTTAATGTACTAGAAAGAGAATATATTTAAAGCTCAAACTCAATTGCTATTTCCAAGCAAGGAAATTTTTAGAATCAAAACACCTGATTACTCACATTGCTTCGTTTCTTTTGAAATCAAATAAAAGGCAATTACATTTAAATATAAGTAATAAAAATAACTGAATAAGCATATTTCTTTCTATTCTCTAAAAATAATATGTAGTATATAATGCTAGTGACTCAGTAGATGGCACTGTTCCCATTAAATCAAAATGGGTCAGATAATCTGGCTTGAAATGCTGTAGAGGAAATAGGGCATATAGGATGAAACAAAACATTAACATGTTTTTAACTGAAAATATAAAACAATATTCTGAATATTTATATTGGCACTCCATCTAAATCTATCAAATCTTAAATATGAATAATTCTGTTATAGGACATTTATTTTCTATTTAGTGTAACTTCACTGACATTCTATAAAAATTTTTGGAAATATTAGATGTCTATAATATCTCAAAGAAAGGAAAAATTGGTTATACCCCTATAATTAAATATCAAATAATAGTATTCCCTTTTTCTTTTAGCAGTGTTTTATTGAAAACAGGAAAGTTTTAGAGAAAGTTTTCAACATAGTAACCAACATAATACTCTCATTCAATTTTTAAGTTTTATTTATTTAGTAGTAGCCATCGTTGTGTGTGAGAAAGAGAGAGAGAGACAGAGAGAGAAATAGGGGGGCGGGGGAAGGAGAGAGACATGTTTATTCCTGTGTGGGCATGGCCACATGTGCCCTGAACAGTGAAAGGGGTTCAAAGGCAACTCTACAGTGCTGTCCTCCTTCTATCTTTATATGTGTTCCAGGGCACCAGGTTCCTGTGGGAAGCTGCTGAAATATCTAACTAGACCTCACACTCATTTTTTAATGTGTAGTATAAAGACTTTCTTCCTAAACATCACTTTTTCTTTTTACTCACTGGCAAAACTACCTAACGTTTTTTTCCTTTTAAAAATAGGTATCTTTCCCTCACATAATATATCCCCTCCCTCTATTTCTCCAACCTCCCCTCTCGTCAGTTACACACCCACTTCCTGTCTCATTAGAAAACAAACAGGTTTCTAAAGGGTAATAATAAAATATAACTAGATAAAACAGAAACTAACACATTGGAATAGAACCAAATCAATACAAGGAAAACAACACAAAAAAGGCACAAGGCCATGACTCACTCATTTGCACACTCAAAAATTCCATAAAAATACTAAACTGGAAGTCATGATACATATGCAAACAACATTTAGTGTAAAATTACATATAATAAAACTATGTAATATATAATAAAATTACAAATATGTATATATATATATGTATATATATATATGTAAGTTTTAAAAGATAACCTATATTTAAAAGGGAAAAGCCTTGACACACTATTATGTGAAAGGAACATCAAGGTTGCCACTGAGTTTGTTTTCTATTGGTCATATATGCTGAGCATGCAGCCTACCCTTGTCTATCATCGGGCTATCCTAACTTGAGTTCCCTAGTAGCAGTAGATTGAATACTATTTTCTTTATTCCAAAACACATTTTATAGATTCTACCATACGAGGTGTATACTTAATATTGCCTCAAAAATAACTACTTAACAATGGCACAAGCTAAAGTCAATCACCAACTACAGCAAAGCATATTCAATAGCTGCTTACTAAGTAGGATGGACACATCATTAAACCAAAGCAACAAAAGTAATACCAAAAAAATCTATAACCCAGATAGGAATTTAACTTGCGAATTTTATATTCATTATCTTTATTTTTTTAGCTCTTTTTTTTAATTAGATATTTTATTTACATGTAAATTTCTCCATTCCCAGTTTCCCCTCCAAAAAACAAAGAAACAAACAAAAACAACAAAAACAAACCCCTGTTGCCTCCCCCCTCCCCATGCCTGCCACCCTACCCTCTCCCACTTATTGGCCCTGGCATTCCCCTACACTGGGGCACAGAACTTTCACAGGGCCGAGCTCCTCTCCTCCTATTGATGATCAAATTGCAATCCTCTACTATACACATGCTGCCAGAACAATCAGACCCCTCCATGTGCAGTCCTTGGTTGCTAGTTGACATCCTGGGAGCTCTGAGGGTACTAGTTAGTTCATATTGTTGTTCGTCCTAAGGGGCTGCAAATCCCCTCAGCTTCATTGGTCCCTTCTCTAACTCCTTCACTGGGGACCCTGTACTCAGATCAATAGATGTCTGTGAGTCTCTACATCTGTATTATTCAGGTACTGTCAGAGCCTCGCAAGAGATAGCTATATTTAGGCTGGCTTGCCCTTCCTTCAGTCTCTGCTCCATAGTTAATCTCTACAACTCCTTCCGTGGCTATTTGGTTCCCCCTTTTAAGAAGGAATGCACTGTCCGCCTTTTGGTCTTCCATCTTTTTGAGTTGCTTGTGGTTTGTGGGTTGTTCTTCCTGTATTCCAAACTTCTGAGCTAATAACCACTTAT
>NW_022196912.1:93293812-93313430 GCF_008632895.1 Mastomys coucha | reverse complement strand
CCAATTCTTGCTTTTCCGGTGTTCTGGGATATCCAGGACTTGCTGCAGTGGGAGTACTAGGTTCTGATCAAGCCAAAGTAGTCTTGGTTTCTGTTGGTAGGATTCTTGCATTTGCCTTTCGCCATCTTTTGCTTTTTGGTGTTAGATGTTCTTAGTGTCTCTAGCTAGAGCTTGTCCTGTCCCTGCCGTCCTGCAAGTCCCCTGCGACTCATAGGGCCTGTTCCTCCAAGCTACCTGCTCCAGTCTTAGAAACTTAGAGAGAAAATGGCGGCTCTCGCCCGAGTCTCTGGCTTAAGGCGTTCCCTGGAGGTAGGTCCTCCACTTGTAGGGAAGGGGCAGAGAAAGACGCTGATCCTGCTCTGTCACTCGGAAGCTGAGAGGATCCTGTCCCTGCCACCCTGTGGCTCCCCTGGGACTCGTGTAGCCTGTGCCTCCCAGCTGGCTGCTCCGGTCTCTCCATATGCAATTTCTATATCCTATTCTGATCACTGTGATGTACTCACATGTGCTTATCTTTATATTCATCCTGTTTAGAGTTGGCTCACCTTGAAAGGTAGTGTTTTTCTTCATATATGAGAACTTTTTGGCTACTCTCTTTCAAATAATTTTGTAGGCTTAGATTTTTCAAAACCTACTTTAGTAAGAGTTCTTAAATGCTTTAACCTCCCTTTTAGCCCACTGACTAAAGGTAGGGGAGAAAAATGGTTAATAGTACAAGGGGGGGGTGTATAGTCTTGTTTAGACATAGTTCTTTGGGGCGATTTCAAACTTTGTTGTCAGGATATCAGCAGTTCAGTCCAAACATCAATCACGAATCAGTAGTGGCAGTCCAGTCTAATCTGCAAACACCCAACGTGAATCAGTAGTAGCGACTCAATTTAGAAGAAACCATGAGGCTCTCCTAAATTGGTCTAAGTCCACGGAAGTGGCAAGAAGCAACTGGAATACAAGGAGAATTTCTTTGGTGCTTTTTTTCTGTACAAAGTCATGACAAGTGAAGATCAGTGAAGACCAGAAAAGGTACAGAAGCGGGTTACAGTTTCACTCATCCACGACAGTAAATGTCTTAAAACCATGGACTGCCTCTTTTTATCAGGATCTGCCATGGCGAGCCATGGAGAAGGCCTTTGCCTACAGAACCACTGTCCAATCTCCCATACATAGAAGGCCTTTCTGCGCTCCCAGACATGGCTGCCAAAAACCGTCCAAACCCACTGCTGCTGCCAAGCCAAAGACTGTCCCAGCGGGACCAGCCCTTCTTCTCTTTTCCTTCTCAGCCCCTACTTAGTTCTTAGCCCTTCCACAGCTCCCAGTTGTGCCTGGGTGTCTGAGAGTCTGAGAACCAGACAACCCCAGCCTCCTTTCAGGCCCCAGGATCCCTGATCCAGGTCCCCCAACCCCTGAACACTATCCTGCGGCTTCCCCATAGCTCTACACCCATCAAGTGTAGGGTAAGCACAATCAAAACTCCTGTCCCTGAATGGCCGAATCCTGTGGCTGAGCAGATGGGGGACCCCACTAATCCTACAGGCATCAATATCAATGTCATCATCCTTGTTTCAGACCAAACAGTTTCATCTTTTGGTACACTGTTAGTTTTCGAATATATCACCTCAATATTTTCATCATCGTCTTCTTCCTCACCACCAGAAAATTCTTCCTCTACTTCCTTCAACCATTTAATAAATGGCTCTGCTTTGACACTAATCTCTTTGGCAAGTTCTTTTGAGACGTATTTCTTAGAGACCTTTTGTGACCAACTGATAATGACCTCTTCTAAAAGGTCTGCATCATACATCTCCTTCAAGACATGTGGAATCTTGGAGATCAGCTGAGCTTCATGCATTGCTACTACACATTCCAAACCATGAAGAAGGTACCTCTGAGCCTTTTTGTTGTTATGAGAAAATCTTAGAAAATGCACCTGTATTTCTTGATTTGCTCTTTTCTCTTCTCATCAAAGAGAACTTCTGTCAAAACAAGAGGACCCATGGCTTTTACATCAGGTCTTTCTGCCTCAGCCGTAATTAGATGAATCAATAATGCCCTCTTCTTTCTTTTTCTTAACAAGATCAAACAGGATGTTAACACGCTCTTCTACAGTTCTTTCCAAATCATCACTAAGTGTCAGACCTTTTGCGTGGTCACTGATTTCATCCATTCTATGCCTTTGAGCTTCCTCAGTTGTATCCTTCCCCCAATCATCATCTTCCTCTTCTTCCACAGCATGTAGAGGACTAATTTCATTTGATGGTAGAGGGGGTATGTCTTACTGGTGGATACAGAATCATTTTCCTTGTCCTTGCCCTATTTTTCTTTTCCTTTTCTTTTTCTTCCTGTACCAATGTCACTGTTCTCAGGTGGGTGTTTGAGAATGAATGTACAGAGTTTATGATGTGTATCAAGCATGCCTCAGTACCCACAGGCTTTACAAGAACTACCTGTTGTTTGCTTCTTTGGATTGACATGTAGGTCTGTTTCAGGATTCTTACACTTAGGACAGAAGAACAAATTTTTTAATGAATCTACCCAACATGAATTGCATCTTATTCGCCTCATGAGATCCATTGACAATGTAACTGTCATTCTTAACATCAAATTCCCAGCTCACAAACAAAATATTTGGTGAGATACGTTGGAGGCCCATTAAGCGCCTTTGCAACGTCAATCATTGTCTCCATTCCATTTCCTTTGCCCTCAACTTTAGCAATGGAACAGGACACTTTGTAGCAATAGAACTGGTCTGGCACACTGTTGTTGAAGTTGACAGACTTTTTGGCTTATTAGTGACTATCAATAAGATGAACAGACCTTTGATTTCAACTTTTTGGTATCTTCTGCCTGGAGAAGAAGGAATGACATAAACGACTGCAAGAGTTCTCCGTCTCTGACATGGAAAAAATTTCATCACTGAGGCTGTAAGCTTCTTGCTTGTATGCTATGTTTCCCCAATACAGGCACCAATGGCTGTGTAACAGCTCATCTTCATCAAATAAAGACATACACTCAACGCAGCTTGCCTGGAACTGGGAGGAAGAGGCATTGGAAACCTGGCTGGAGGCAAGCGGGTGGGCTGCTGGGCAGGTGCTGCCACCAAGGGCCAAGGAGCAGGAGGGACTGTCCCAGCAAAAATCAGCATCCACACCAGCAGTAACGAACCTGGTGACCTCTGAAATGTTCTCACTCTGACTGAGTTCTATCTCTTAATATCAGAATAAATCTTTTCATTTCATTATAACTTGATTATGAGTTGATATCATTCAATAACCTTAAAATATTTCAGTATTTGTTAAAACTCCATTTGGGACCTTTTTAATTTCTCAAAATATCTTTGGGTTTTTAAGTATGAAAACTAAAGAGTCACAGTTAATGTGCAATCCAGGGCAGACACTGGATTGAGTAATAAGATTAAGGCTAGTTTCTGTAGAAACAGCAGTACAACATATAGAACTATGGGCCATAATAGTCTTTCATGTTCAATAGTCTTTACAAGTTCAGTAAATAATTATATTTTGCCTGTGTTTTATTTGTGTGCTACTAATTATATAGCCAGGAATTACAGATTTACAGTATTTAGATAAAATTTGGGAATGAGCCTGATGACTTCATTTTCATTCTCATAAAATGTATTTGTTAGTATTTCATACAACTGAGTTGTTTATCTTGACATGGGGGCAAATTTTGGGAAGGAAACTGTAGTGGAAGTCCATAGAAAATAAGAGTTAAGTAGTAAGGTTTGTATATTAGTTACCTGTCTCATTGCTATGACAAAAACCTGACAAAAGCAGCTAGAAAAAAAAAAGGTTTAATTTTGATATAAAGTTGAATGCTACCGTAGTGTACCATGGCAGAGAAGTCATAGCATCAGGATTCTGAGGTGGCTACTTACATTGTATCTGCAGTTGGGAAGGAGAAAAAGATAAATGAATAGCGGTACTCAACTTAACTTTCTCTCATGGGATGTTGCTGCTCGTATTCTGGATTAATCTTTTCCTCTTTAGCCAAGTCCTTTGGAAATACCCTCTCTTACACACACACACACACACACACACACACACACACACACACACACACACACACCTGTTTTCATGATGAATCCAATCAAGCTAACAATGAAAATTAACCATCCCAACTTGCTGCATAGATTGTTTTAGTACTGTCTGCTTTAGATCACTAAGAGCTTAACGGCTTTTCTAATAATTAAAAATATTTAAGAAATATCTTGCTCTTTCTAGTAGAGAGGGGGATGGTGGAGAGATTTTATATGCTTGTCATCTCCATTTTTTCATCCGTTTGCTTTAAGCTCAAAATAATCCTGATATCAAAGTAGTATTAAGATGGTATATTTTGAAATCCACATGTAAAATAACATATTCACAGATAACTGGGAATTGGGACATTTACACTATTGCTTGGAATATTTGCCTATCGAGTCCATTTGTTTTCTTTAAGGGATATTATTGATATAAATGTATAATCTGTGAAGAAACTTACATAAATTGTAAATTTATAGACCTCTTTAAGGAATACTATTTTAATTTTAAAACATTAGATAAGATTTTGTTTGGTTGGTTTTGGCGTGTCAAGACAGAGTTTCTCTTTGTAACAGCCCTGGATGTCCTGAAATTCATTTTGTAGAGCAGGCTGGCCCCGAACTCACAGGTATCTATCTGCCTGCTCAGCCTCCTGAATGGGATTAAAGGCATACACCACCAGACTTGGCTTAGACAGTATTTTGAGTGCTGATTTTGAGGTATAATAAGGGGTGTAACACTAGTGTAACTTCTATATAATATATATTAAGATACAATTTTAATTGTTGAAAGTGCTAGAATAAGTTGACAATGATAGATTATTAATTAGGAGAAAGACATGCAAATTTTTTTATGCTTAAGAGGGTAATCAATTTAGTAAGGTTCACATAGTTATAAATTCTAAATGAAGGCAATTTTAGATGATAGTAGGTGATATTTAGGAAAAATGAGTGGTAGAAGATGACAGATTGAAGTTTATAAATATAAAATACATCTTTCATACCAAAAGGAATACAAATAGTTTATTGTGAGCCAGTATGAGTGTTCATGGCTAGGAACACAGATTATGGTTTCACTAATTGATACAATATATTGTGAAAACATTCACATGGTTGTTTAAAGTTTTATAAACATAGAAGAAAAGAAGGTCATAAGTGAGTTTTTTTATTAAATATATTGATAGGGACATCAGGTAGGCAGTTATAGCAAAACAGAGAACTTTGCCATTTGATGACATTCTTAGCTTTTGGTTGTAGAAACTAGTGATCTTCTAAGAATACATTCCAAAGGTTGTACTGGACAATCATAAGTACTTTAGGTCAGATAAAGAATGGGTGATAAATAGATATTACATAGATGAAAGATAACTGAAGATAATTTTGGTTCTCAGTCTGCACTACATTCCAACTCATCACATTCAGCTCTAATCTGTCAGACTGCCCTTTTCAGGAGGCTTCTCACAAATTCATAAATGATTTTCTTTGAAACAATGAATAGATCTGGAAGATAAACATATTTTTGTTTGTTATACCTTTTAATATATAGGTAAGCTGTAGTTACTACCTTTATTCTTCAATTGGTAAGAATTTTAGATTGCAGACTATTAAAGAATAAATCAAAGACAGTTTTAGGTTGTCTGTCTTTAACCAAAGGGAATACAATACAATGTAGCCTCTCCTAGAGTCTTATGGTATCCAAGGGCCTACAAAATTGCCAGCTTACTATTGGCTGCTCTTCACAACTTGATATTAAGATCCTGTTGCTAAAGACAACACTTACTATTTCATTGAACGCAGAGATGTCAAGCTGGTGCCTAAGTAGAAATCTCATCCATACTAACTAGCATTCATGAAAGGTACTACTGAAAGACAGCTTGCTGAATGGTAGTCTGCATGCTACTGGAGGAGAAAGGCAATCATCATTATTACTTAGGTGCAAACCCTGTATTCTACTACAGTGACCTACCTGTAAGGTATACTAATGCAGTTGTGGCACAACTGGTATGGAAGTAGCTGTATTAGTCAGGGCTTCTATTCCTTCACAATCAAAACAACATGGCCCTGATAAGAGGCCTGATAAGAGTCTTTAATCTTCCCTTTGAAATTTCACAAGCCAGGCCTCCATCTTCTGCGCTGTTCTCAACATGATCTTCCAAGCTCCTACACAACATCCCATAGAGCTCTTAACAACCAATGGCTCTTCTAGCTCAAAGTTCCAAAGTCCTTCCACAGCCCTCCCCAAAACATGGTCAGGTTGTCACAGGAATACCCCACTATGCTGGTACCAATTTGTCTTAGACAGGGCTTCTATTCCTGCACAAACATCATGACTAAGAAGCAAGTTAGGGAGGAAAGGGTTTATTCAGCTTACTTCCACATTGCTGTTGATCACCAGAGGAAGTCAGGACTGGAACTCAAGCAGGTCAGGAAGCAGGAGCTGATGCAGAGGCCATGGAGAGATGTTTCTTACTGGCTTGCTTCCCCTGGGTTGCTCAGCCTGCTCTCTTACAGAACCCAAGACTTCCAGCCCAGGTATGGCACCACCCACAAGGGGCAATTGAGAAAATGTCCCACAGCTGGGTCTCATGGAGGCACTTCCCCAACTGAAGCTCCCTTCTCTGTGATAACTCCAGCCTGTGTCAAGTTGATACACAAAACCAGCCAGTACAGTAGCTGATCACTTTTTTGATAGGACTTAAGGCTCATTTTATGAAATAGGACTCATAACTGACTGCTAAAGTGGCCAACAACCTGAGACCAATAGGTCTTTGGCCTATGGGAAAACTTGACTCCTATTGATATACTTTTATACCAATAGATCAGTGCTTTGCTTAGCTCACATCAGAGATGGAAAGTAATTTAGAGACCTACAAATGGACAATATACAGAGAATCAGAGTCTGGATTTCTAAATGGGATGTCTTTATAAAACCCTCCCCTCACTGCTCAGGGAACTAACTATACAGGCAGAAGAGGAGGCAGAAATATTTTAATAGCCAGAAGTGATGAATGACTCCAAGGAAACTGTTTTCACGCATAACAGGTTTGCAAATATGAATTCATAGAGACTCAGGTTCAAGCCCCCTGAGGTCCTTGCATGTCTAAGGGGAAGTAGACCTAGGGTCCCACCCCTAACCAAGAAGTCATTTGCAATGGAAACCTACTGTCTGAGGGAAAATCAGCTTCTCCAATGGAGTGCTTTCAGATGCTAATGTGGTTATAAATGAGGACTTTTACCAATTTAATTATTATAAAACACTGTTTCTTGGTATAGTAATTCTTAAAATATGTCTAGCTTATTTTTGTGTTGAATAAGTAATCCATAAAAATGCAAAGGATAAAAGAGATAAGTGTGTGTGTCAGATTTTTATTTATTTAGAAAATAATTATGATTATCACAAGAAGGGGTGTGTAATATGCCAACCATCATATCCATTCAAAAACATGCAATTTTTCATAATGAAATTCATTTGATTAATTTTATTTTTAATAGATTGTCCATTTATTTTGGGCTGTTATCCTATGGCTAAGAGTTGTATACTTCTTTGATTTTTTTCCATTCATATTGGAATGCATAACTAATTGTGACATATGGCACAGTTGTGGGCTGAGAATCCTTCTTTGATAAGCTATTACTATGTAGCCCAGGCTGGTCTTCTATTTGTGATCTTTCTGTCTTAGCATTCTGAATATCTGGATGTCAGGTGTGTAATATCACACCTGGACTCAGTGGGTCAATAAATTTGTTATCTTAGTAAAATAAGTCTGCTAACCTGATGGAAGGTGCATATTTGGCCCCATAATTTCTTATTGTGTTGCTTAATTTAGGTGTTCTGTTCATATTTAAAGACATTGTTTGGTAGAAAGATTTGATGCTGTGTTTGTCCTTGGGAAATTAAGTAACTTTAGCTGTTTTTTCTACATGGTAATCAGATATTCTTGAACAAGTATATCACTTGGACCCACTGGAATAATTCTGTAAAATAGTTAATTCTATGTGATGTGTGAGGCATTATAAATCTAAACCTAGCAGATAGTATGTGAGAATGTATATTATGTTAGTGTGTATGTTTACATATGTGAATTTACTTTTCTGCTATCAATTTTGACTGCATTGTTTGCATGGTATGATTTTCTAAGTTGACAGTTGCTTGTGGGCCTTTTCTGATGTACTTTGTATGTGAATGGACATATGTTTCTTAAGCTCATGAAATATGTCTTTTACTTTTCAAACTTTTAAAAACTTTAAAAACTGCTTCCATTTTGTGAAAATCGTTCATGTCTGTTTCAGATGACTGTGGTTGTGGTGAAATGACTCCTAATACATGCTGCTTAAAGAGTGTGTAATCTCCGGGTGGTACTGGCGCATGCCTTTAATCCTAGCACTTGGGAGGCAGAGGCAGGTGGATTTCTGAGTTCGAGGCCAACCTGGTCTACAGAGTGAGTTCCAAGACAGCCAGGGCTATACAGAGAAACCCTGTCTTGAAAAACAAAAACAAAAACAAAACAGTGAAAACAGTGTGTAATCTTCAAAGTTGCCAAGGAATTACTGCTGTTAGGGTATGGGAAGCTAATGTGGATTTATTATTGCCTGAGAATGCCTTAACACTAATTTTGTTGTTGTGGAACGATCTAAGTTGAAAGGACAAACATAGTATTAACTTAATGTTGGAAAATAAAACTTAGTTGTTTTGTTTTTGCTTTTAAACTTTAAAAAACTTAACATGCTCATAAATTTGACTTTGTATGTTTTAATTGAAAATGTGGGTTTCAGCCCCAATTCTGCCATTAGTTACCTGTATTACCTTGGAAAAATCCCTATGACTTTAATTTCTTCACTTTGTAAATAGCAGAATTGAATTTCTAGTTTGTCTGCGAAACCCAATTCACTTCTAAAACTCAGTGACAAGTATTTCTTGATGCTTTTGTTTTTCTTCGTTTAGCTTAAGGTTATTATTTAATTCATCCTTTCTGCATAGTCATACATCATTTAACGGCAGAGATACATTCTAAGAGCATACTATATAAACTTAGATAGTACAGCCAATCACTGATAAGCATTTTTGATGCTTCACAAGAAGAGGTAAATATGAGAAATATGAGGCTGTTCCTGATGTAAGATGCAAACATAAGAAACTGTTTTATTGTAAACTTAAAAATATAGCTAGACTGAGTATGTGCTAAAATTAAAAAGTATAGTATAATATATATATGAATTGATAGTCTTTTAAAATCAGGTATTGTGGTACTGTATATAATTGTATATGAGATACTTTTATATGATTGGCAGAATCAGAGGCTTATTCATTCATATAATTATCACAAAATACCACATTGGTAATTTGTTGTGCCGTTATGAGAGTACAACAGCTATGATGGCAGTAGGCAATAGGAAAGTTTTTGGCTCCATTGTAATCTTATAGGACCACTATTATATATGTGGTCCATAACAGAGTAAAACATCATTATGTAGAATTTGACTACATAAAAATGTACATTTTATATAGTCTAAATTAAATGGTATCTTGTTAACAAGCCTTGTGTTGACTATACTGCATCATAAAAATCAATGATCTAGCCTACTGTAGAGAAGACACAGTAAAATATGTTTTGGGGTAGTGTGTTAGCTTTCTGTTATAATACTGACATACTAAAGTAGTCTAAAAGAGGAAAGTTTTATTTTGGATCATGATTTCAGAGATTCATGTTCACTAGATGGGTATGAAAAGATTGTATCATAGAGTTTGAATGGAATTATTCCAGTACCCTTACATATGATTTGTAAGTAAGACTTCTATTTGATAAAGAGGGAAAGACTAGAAGGTCCTAGTTAGCTGTTCAGTTCTGGGTTCTGTACTCTTTTAGTTAACAGTGAAAAAATTCACTGAAACTCCCCCTATTCATTGGATTGCTAGTAGGGTTCCAGAAGAGAGAACATAAAAATATACAACTTCCTATGTGTGCAGTTCCTAAAATTTCACACTCTCTAATAGCTTTTAGCGCTATGTTAAAAATTGCTAGTTTATTTTTATTTTTGGTAGTTTTTATAGAGTTCAGATGTATCTATCCCTAAGTTAGGAAAAGCTCTAATTTTAGTTTAGTGTTTTAGTATAGGTGCTTGCTATTCTATATGTTTCATGTTTGTTGCTTGACTTAAATTCTCTGTTTGACTCAGAAAAAGTAATCAATTAGAATTTTACAATGTTCTTGGCATACTGGCAGGAGTAATGCTCTTTCTAACTATGTATTCAGTCTTAAAAAAGAAAGTCATTAACCTTAAAAATGCTTTCATTTTAAAGGTAATTCTATATATTCTGTATTTGTTAGTTTTTTTCTTGTTTCTATCAGTTATATTTCCCTCTTTAAAACTATAGTAATCTTGTGGTAAGTACCATGCAAACAGGATCAGAGTTTGATCTCTAGCTCCCACTTAAAAATAAAACAAAACCAAAACCAAACAAAAAGCCAAACCAACCCTAGAACTAGTGTGTGCCTTTAATCCCAGTGCTGGGGAGGTAGAGAAAAGAGGATCCCTGAGGTGCAGTGGCTAGCCATTGTAGCTGAATTGGTGAACTTCAGGTTTAGTAAGAGACCCAATCTCAAGAGAAAGGTGGAAGAGCTGGGTATGTGGCTTAGCAGTTAAAGTGTTTGCTATGCAACACTTTAGGAATTTGACTCTCTAGCACCAACATAAAAGTAAGTGGAGGCCCACCCATAAAGATAACTCACAGGAGGCAGAGACAGAGAATCTCTGGAACCAGCTGGCTAGCCAGCCTAGCTCAAAATGGTGAACTCCAGGTTCAGAAAGACACCTTTCTTCAATATATAAAGTAGAAATAGATCAAGGGCCACAGTGAATCCCCACCCCTAACTCCACATGACAAAAGTAGAGAGCAGATGAAGAACACATTTGACTGACTGGATCTTTACATGTGCAGCTTTTCTAGAACCTCATTTTAATAAAGTTTTCAGTGTCTGCTCCTGCTCTGGTTGGCTAGGACTTCTATGTCATGTAACAGTTTATGATTTATAAAATATCAATTTAAAGGCATGCCAACCTTAAAAATTATAAGTTGTTATATGTGAAGCTTAGAATTCACCAAAACCTTATGCCCCTTTGCAGATTCTAAAGTGCTTTTCTTCATAAGACTACCTTCCTTTTGGTGATCTGTTCTGTAAATTCCACTTGTTTCCACTTTCCTAAGTTCTGTCTTCGTCCATACTTCCTTGAGGCTGCTGTGTTGTGTTTGGACTCTTGCTATGTGTGTGGAGTGGTATGGAATATGCCTCCAGGTAGGAAGAGACAGGCGAGCAGGTGGTTTTTCTTTTTCTATGGGCTTGCAGCTCCAAGCTGTCTTATGTCATTATCAGGAAAAAAAAAATGCTACTTTGTATAGTTTCCCAAATTTATTGTATGTGATAAGAGGGCCTCTTAGATACAAGTTATTCTCTCATAGAAGTTTTGTTATTTTCTTTTTCTTTTTCTATTAAGCAAATTTTATATGCTTTTTATGTTATATGTATATACATACACACACATACACAAACACACACATACACACATGTTCTTAAGGCAGGGTCTTATTATGTAGCCTTTGATACTCTAGAACTAGCTGTGTAGTCTGGTCTTGTACTCACAAAGATCCTCTTGCCTCAGGCCTCCATATGCAGCCTTCCCCCATACATACATATGTACCACACACAAATATGAACATATATACATACACGACTGGCGACTTTGATATACTTATGCAGAGGCCTGGAATCGGATATTGTAAAAAGTTGCATAGATGACTGTGGAAATGGGTAAATATTTTAATATATAATTAAGATAAATAGAAAATGGGACAGACTAATGATTAGGGAAGTAGAACAGAAGCTTACACTTTGAGTTATTTTTTTATTCTGTCTTATTTTTTCAATATAAAATGAAAATGCCAAATCAATTAACCAGAAGTTCAACTTGCAAAACCTAGTTAATTAATAATTTTATTCCATGTTTGTTTTAACTAATGTTAGTTTTTGAACTTTAGTTCCTCTGTTGTATGGACCAATGTGAAGCATTTGTTTTAGGGAATGCCAGTTTTCAAGAAACAGAAATAATCTTTCTCTGGATTAGATTTGATGTAATTTGATTCTTTTGATTATAAGAAAGTTTTAGTACACTAGGACACAAAGACTATCAGAAGAATTGTTTCTGCTCCTTTTTGCTTATCCAGTAGAATGAAAATGTGGCTGTATTGTTTAAATATATTCATTTGAAGATGAAAAAAATCAATTGCTATAAAAAGTATTTGCACTCAAAAATCAGTCATTAGATAATAATTATAGATTAAAAAAGAGGAGTGTTTTCCTTCTGATTTGTATCTATGCATCCATAGACTCTAGTAAATTATTACTGCAGCAAGGCATGGTCTGATCTTTCATATTATTTTTTCTGTAGCAGAAATTGTGATATCTGATAACTTTATCTTATTTATGAAGGTAGATATATTGGTCAGTTTTTCTTCTCTGTGACAAGATGTGGGAAGGTGGGCCATGCCACCAGACAGAACAGCTCAGAAACCTGATAAATCTCATAAATGAGACTGACAGGAGTTCGATCCAGCTCCTGACCAGGTTCCTGTCCTGGAGCACGTGACCATGATACCCCACTAAGAGGACAATAACAACAGGTCACTTAGCATAGAACCTGGAGTTCTCCATGCTAATGAGTTATCTAGATAGCCCCCAAGTGTTTAGCCAATAAGCTTCTTTTCCTGGGCATACCTTCCTGAAAAAGGTATTTAATCTCTGGTTCACCCTAACTGAGACATATGCATCCTCATCCACCATGAATAAAACTGTTTGGACAGCAAGGACTATCTCCTTCATCAAGGGCTGCTGAGGGTTCGGAGAGAGGTGGGAGGGCTTTGTTATACAGAGCTGTGCTGTGCACCTAAGTCTCCCATAGAGGGTCCCTTTTCCAGCCCCTCTCTCCCTGCTCATTGCAGGCCTGTGGACTCCATTCCTAACTCCTCACATTCCCAGAGATATCTGGATGCATAGGAGTTTGAGAACTTCAGCCTCCATCCCAGCCTCTGCCGTTTCTCACTCAGAGAAACATGGGCTAGGACCCTAATCTTAGACTGCATTTAGTCTTCCCTGAGCGGGGTGCAAGACAGAAATGCAGAACAAGAAGATACTCAAAAATAAGCTAAAAGGAAGAAAACTTTATTTGGCTTAGGATAATAGAGGTTTCAGCCCATGGTTAGCTGGTTCAATTACTTTGATATTGTAGTGAGGTAGGATGGTCATGACAGGGAGCACATGATAGAACAAAACTACTCATTTTATGACAACCGGGAAGCAGAGAAAACAGAAAGGAAGTGACCAGGGACAAGATTCACCTTTTAAAGGCTATTACTAAATAAGTAAAGATTTTAAAGATGGAAAGTGAGGGAGTAGGGGAGAAGAAAGAAAAGCCACTTTACCAATAAAAAGTTGCTGTTTAAATAAAAAAAAAACTTATATTACTCCTATCCTCCAAGCATGTTCTACCACCTAATAACCTATTCAGTTATGAACTTAATGAATGGATTTATCTATTGATGGGGTTAACACTCAAGATTTGTACACATGACTCTCTAGAAACAGGTATTAAGCAAGACTTTAATACATAAAGTATTAAACTTAATACTTAAAATATTAATAACTTTTTACTTTGTAAAAGTTATTAATTTCCTATAGGAACAATTTGTAATTCAAATTGTAGGAATGTTAATATTGCTTTTATTTCCTCAGATGAAGCAATGAGATGAGAGCTATACCCTATAAATACACAGCTTTGGGTGAACCCAGAGCATCTTTGTTCTAACCATCCCCAGGCCTAGGACTCCATACAATCTAATCTTCCAAACTAACTAATTCAATCTGGCTTCTCTGAATTGTTCTTCCTGCCTTCATACTAACTTGGCAATGAGTTCTAATCTACTCGTTCCTTCTCATTCTCTAGCTTATTCTTCTTTCACCTGTGTCTACCTTGTTCTCTCTGTAACCCATCTCTGTAAAGCTGTCCTGGTAAAACTCCATCCATTCAACACCCACCACCTTCTTTTCCCTCTCACTGCTCTTAAGTAGCCTCTCTTCCTCTGCTGTTCTCATGTGAGTTGAGCACACCCTCTCTGTGACTCATTCTGTTAAATCTCTCTCTGATTCATCACTTTGTCTGCTGCTTAGTTAGATGTCACCTTCAAACATGGTTGCTTACTTCTTCAAACTAATCTTACCTTCCCTGTTAGGGATTAAAGGTGTGTACTAGGGGCATATATGTATATTCCATCTGGATCATGTCTTTGGATGTGATCCCTTGACAGAGCAGCCACGTTGCTCGGTTAAAATTCCTTTACATAAGAAAGACTACATGAATAAAAAAAAAAGTTTGTCTAGGTTATGAATTGTTAGCACATTTGGTTTTTATAACACCTTTGGGGATCTTATTTATTACAATGGTGTAATACATCTCATTGGTGATTGCTGAGTATATATAGTGAGGGAAGCATTGGAATTTATCTACTTTACCTTCATTTAACTTCAGAATTCAAATACATTCAGAAAAATATATATTGTCTTTTAGTCTTGATTTTCTCATCAACAAAATTGAGTGATAAACTACTAGAGAAGGTATTTTGAAGAAGTAGTTTATATATAATATGTATGAAAAGTAGAAGTATAAGGTATAAATTTATAATTTAAAATATATTTAAAGTTTTAGAATGTCTAAAATAGATAAATTTTAATTTTAATAGCAATTCAGAGGCTATACGAAATGAATAAGCAGTCAAGGAATGAATTAAGGAATAAGTACCATAGCGAGTTAAAAATATTTTAAAATAGTTTAGAGAATTTTTTTTCCAATTCTCAAGATGTTTTCTTTTGTTAATGAGATGAGAAATGATTATGAATGAGAAAATGCTTTCGCAAACACAAAATTAAAGTTATATAATTTCTGGGTAAGGTCAGCTGTCTAAAATTTTGTAGTCTGAGAGGACAGAGTACTGAGGTGAACTGGGAAGTAATATGATAGGTTAATAGCATTATAGTTAAGGAATGACTTACATTTTTAAGTAAATGTAAAGGTTGCTTTACTTTAGATAAAATGCCATGTTGTTTCCTCTAATACTTTGATATCTGATTATATAAGGTTTTGATCTTTTGAAATATTTGACTAAGAAATTAAGAATCTAATTTTGTTTTTTAAGTAGAAAATTAGAGAGGTTTCATTTTAGTTTCTAATCTTTCTATCCATTGCTTCAAAATCACTCTTGGTCAAAAGTAAATTTATTTTAAATGCTACACTATTTTACTTGTAAGAAAAGTAGCATTTTCTGATATGCTATATTTTAGTACTAATACTAAGCAAGGGTTTGAAGTAAAAAGTATAGTCATAAAATATAAGGACTCAAGTGCTTTTAGAGGCTATTGTAATCTTTCAGCAGAGTATGATTTTTGAAGTAAATAACTAAATATTTTAATTATTTAATGTATAACATATATAGTTTGATTATAAATTTCTAATCTTAAATAACTGCTAACATTAAATCAATTAATAATGTACAAAGGATGGTATAAGATGATAATGATTATTACTGCTCCAGTCACTATTACTGTTCCAACTTCTTATAATAAATTTTTTTTAAATCTCCTGGGCATTTACCCCAGAAGATGCTCCAACACATAACAAGGGCACATGCTCCACTATGCTCATAGCAGCCTTACTTATAATAGCCAGAAGCTGGAAACAACCCAGATGTCCTTCAACAGAGGAATGGATACAGAAAATATGGAATATTTATACAATGGAGTACTACTCAGCTATTAAAAGCAATGAATTTATGAAATTCTTAGGCAAATGGATGGAACAAGAAAATATCATCCTGATTGAGGTAACCTAGTCAAAAAAGAGCACACATGGTATGCACTCATTGATAAGTGGATATTAGCCCAAAAGCTCAGAATACCCCAGATACAATTCACAGACCACATGAAGCTCAAGAAGAAGGAAGACCAAAGTGTGGATGTTTCAACCCTTCTTAGAAGGGGGAACAAAATACTCATGGGAGGGCTGCCTGGTCTGGCCTCAGTCGGAGAAGAGGTTCTAACCCTCCATAGACTTGAGGCCCCAGGGAGTGGGGAGGCCTGGGGAGGGAATTGGGGTGGTGGGAGGAATGGGGACATCTTCTTGGAGACAAAGGAAAGGAGGAATGGGATTAAGAACTGTGGGAGGGAGAACCTGTAGGTGGTGGGATAAAAAAAAATAAGAATAATACAAAAAATTATAAAAAGGGAAATACTTTCTATAATCCCAATATCCAGACATGTCAGTCAATTGCATTCTTTCTCCCTTTCTGTCATATTTATGTAAGTGGGCTCAGATAATTTTACTCAAATAGTAGTCTACATCTAAGCTTTCAACAGTTACTTTATAAAAAAGATTTTCTAAATTAAAAAAAAAGTCCAGTTGTCATTATATGTTTTAAAACTACATTGTGGTAAACTATACAGTAGAATGTTGTCACTTTTTATTTAAGCAGTAAGTGTGAATGTTAAAAATAAAACTAATAAAAAGGGATAAAGATGTATGCTTATTCATATTTAAAAAAGAAGTTATATATTTTTGTTATATCATCAGTTTGTCAAAAGTTTCTTCAAGTGTTTTTGTTTTCATTAGGGTTGATCATAACTGTACCTGTGAGACTCTTTGTGATGGTTTCCCTTCCCCACCCTCCTGCCTTTACATTACACATTACTAAGATTTTGGTTAGTTCATCTTCTTGCTTTGACATTCGAGTAGCAGGTAGCCCACTTTAAAAGTTTTTGTAGGAGTACTCTACCAAGTCATTATAGCCCATTCAAGTACTAACAGCCGTCACTGAGTAGATACTTAAGTCACCATGTAAGAGACACAGATCTTCAGTTACAGATTTAATACAGAGTGTCCACAGTGACTTGAAAGGTAATGCCACTGTTTTATGAAAGAGTAGAAACACCATATTAAAAAAAAAAAAAAACATATTGGCTGTGTCTCTGTTGCATAGAAAATATTTGGGAAAGTTTTTTTTCTTCTAAGTCACTTCATTTTTCTTTGTCTGGGTTACATTCTTTGCATAGCATGTTAACTTGCTGTGAGTCTTTTAATCCTGTAGCCTGACCTCTTTGGAGTGATTTTTATCATCTTAATTTGTTCTTTAATCTGTTTTCCTAATAGAGGGTAATCAGTTAGGTTTTTTCTTTATTGTTTTCTGAACTGAAGATATAATGAATCTTAAAAGATGTAAAAGTATTTCTAAATATTTTTCAGAATGAATCAGAGGACATTACAATTTAGGGCATACGATGAGGTGGTTGTCTGTTATTAAGAGACTCAAGGCTTAGCTTCTAGTTTCTTTTTAAGTATATACTTTAGTTAAGTATACACATTTATGGTTTTGCTAACCATTTTAAGGTCATTTTTGTTATTATTTCATCAGTGTTTAATATAGGTATAGACTGTAGGCATAATTTTTTGGACTACTTCATTGTGTTCTTATATATCTACTCTCCTCCAAACCTTGTTTCACCCTAATCACTTTCAGCTCTCCACCATTTATGTAGGAGAGAAAGAGTGTGAGAAGGGGAAAGGGGCATAGACCTCTTTAGACTACTTCCTACTGACTCGAGATTTTCAGTTCTCTGCCAAGTCCAATCTTCACTGTCAAAATATCCCCAGCCAGTAACTCAGCAATAGCAAACACAGCAGCAGGGATCAGCAGGAGGGACATGGGGAACCGCAGCTGCCACAGGCTCTTTCTGGGTTCTCGCATTTATAACCTTTCCAAAGTCCCAAATGTAAACCACCTCTAGTTGGTAAAACGCATAGGCTTCTCCTACAGCACTAGATAATCATAGTTAGAGGCTCTAGTGGATATTCTGAAGCAGCTCCATATCTCACTGCTGGGATTAAAGCAAAAACATATTAATATAATTGGGTTTTAAAGGAAACCAAAATTCTTACTATAGTAGAAGTTGACAGTTAAACTGATTGTGTGAGGGTAGCTGAATGATGTGTCAAGATTGGTTGTCTTTAAAATAGTCTTGTTGACACTGAATTTTAGATAAAACTAGCCAGATATATGAACAGGACATATTAAATAATGTAATGTAAGTATATCATTACAAGATAATTATCATTTTGCAGCAGAATTCTGCTACGTAACAGATTTCAATGGTGCCTGGTAAGAAAACAAGCAATGTCAATGCAAACCCCAATTTTGGAGTCTTGACTATACAGGATTAGAATAAACTGAGACTAGAACTGCAGTTCTCAGTCTGACCCCTTTGAGGCTTGAACAACCCTTTCACAGGGGTAACATTTCAGATAATCTGTATATCTGGTATTTATTTACATTACAATTCATAACTAGCAAAAATTGCTGTTATAAGGTAGCAACAAAAATAACATGACGCGCTGTATTAAATGGTCACCACATTAGGAAAGTTGAGAACCACTGCTCTAGAGCCACACTAGAGCCTTGGGTTGATATCCCCTTTCAATCATATTAGCAGTCTAAGGGATTTGGGATGATAGTGTAGCATTGAGAGAAGTTACTTCTCTCAAATGTCAGTGTTAGAATACTACTGCCAAGATGAATAAATAAGGCTACTGAATACCAAGTCACTTTTAACCAAAAAGTTCTGACCGTTCTGTCTGAACTTCTAAAAAGAAAATTGACTGGGGGCGGGGCAAGAGACATGTGCATGCCTTGATTTCCTTAGGACACCTTAACTTTTTTCTTTTAATTTATAATCATGAAGCCATGTAGAACATTGTAAGTTCTCAGTAAATATTTTGACTGAATGAATGAAATAATTGCTTACATTGTTTATGGCCTTACAACCCATTTTAATTATATTAATTACTTTCCTTATGGACATAATAATCTTCTCACTTAAGATCATGAATATAGGACCTGGGCGAGAGCCGCCTTTTTCTCTCCCGTGAGTTTCTGAGACTGGAGCAGCCAGCCTAGAGGCACAGGCCCTACGAATCCCGGGGGAGCCACAGAGTGGCAGGGACAGGATCCTCTCAGCTTCTAAGTGACAGAGGAGGATCAGCATCCTTCTCTGCCCCTTCCCTACAAGTGGAGGACCTACCTCCAGGGAACGCCTTAAGCCAGAGACTCGGGCGAGAGCCACCATTTTCTCTCTAAGTTTCTAAGACTGGAGCAGCCAGCTTGGAGGAACAGGCCCTACGAGTCGCAGGGGACTTGCAGGGCAGCAGGGACCAGGACAAGCTCTAGTCAGAGATACTAAGAACATCTAACACCAAAAAGCAAAAGATGGAGAAAGGCAAATGCAAGAATCCTACCAACAGAAACCAAGACTACTTGGCTTCATCAGAACCTAGTACTCCCACTGCAGCAAGTCCTGGATATCCCAGAACACCCGAAAAGCAAGAATTAGATCTAAAATCATATCTCACAATGCTGAGAGAGGAACTTAAGGACATGAATAACTCCTTTAAAGAAATACAGGAGAATACAGGTAAAGAGGTACAAGCCCTTAAAGA
>NW_022196912.1:93283362-93291870 GCF_008632895.1 Mastomys coucha | reverse complement strand
AAATCATGAGAACCTACTACAAAAGCCTATACTCAACAAAACTGGAAAACCTGGATGAAATGGACAACAAACACAGAGGAAAAGGACCAATAATCAATACTGAGGAAACTGGAACATCATGCTCAAAGAATGAAAATTAACCCCTATCTCATACCACATACAAAAAGAAAAACAAAAAACCAAACACACACACACACACACACACACACACACACACACAGAGCCAAGATGGGTCAGAAGAGAAAGGCATTTGTACCCAAGCCTGACCACCTATAGTCCTTTGACCCCAACATGTACAAGTATAGGACACAAAATAAATATAAACACTGTATATTTTCACATATGAAGGCTTAAAAAGTTGATCTCATAAAAGCAGAAGAGAGAGTATCATTCGCCAGAGAAGGGGTGGGGTCAGAAGGATGTTAAGTGGAATATTAACAAGAGTCAACCTATATAAGAAGAATAACTTCTGATATTCTATAGCACATTAAGGTAACTCTGACTAATAATGTTGAATTGTACATTTCAAACAGCTGTAATAGAAGATTTTGAATATTCCCAACCAAAAAAAAAAAAACCTGATAAAATGTTTGATTTAAAGGTGTACAAATTATTCTGACCTGAACATGACATAGTGTATAAATTTAACAATGTACCCCATAAATATGTACAATTCATGAGTCATTTAATATTTTAAACAATTAAAAAGCAGAATGCATGCCTATAGATCAGTAGTACTTGAACAAACAAACAAAAACCTAGAGGATGCCCCTAAAGACCTAAGAACAACTTTATCAAATGACTATAGGAAGAAATAAATAGCATCAAAAATGGTAAATTGATGAATGACATAATTTTCTCATCCTCGTAAATATCAGACATTTAAAGCAAAATATAACAACACTATAAGGTGGGGTTTATAACATATATATATTTAAAAGACAAAGACCACAAAGAAGAAAACATTTTTTAGAAATGAATAAAATCACCAAGGAAGTAAATAACATGGAGTTCTGTCATTCTAAGTCTTATAATTTAAAATTACAAGCAGGATGTAGGATGGGCCAGGTAAAAATAAGATGGAGACAAACTGATGTACAAAGTTTCAGGTGTGAAATGTGAGGATAACTTACAGAAAAAATTAAATGTTATTATCCTGCTCATGGAGGTAGCTATGTGAAAGGAAACAAATTGCTTTCCATACATTCTATGGGAGATAAACAGATATGAAGAATAAAAGACATGTCTAAAACTGCCTTCAAATTTTCTAGACTGTAGATATAGCAGTAGCCCAGTAGTTTCAGGGAGCAAGGATATGCTCTATTTGGATCATGCAGAAGTATTTAGAGGAGTGGTTCTCAATCAGTAGGTCATGACCCCTTTCAAGTCAAACAACTCTTCACAGGGTCCAACAACCCTTTACTGGGGGTCACCTAAGACAAACACAGGTATCTACATTATGATTCATAATAGTTGAAAAGTTACAGCTATGTAAATTATTAACAAAAATAATATTATGCTTAGGGTCAACACAACATGAAGAACTGTATTACAGGGTCACAGTATTAGAAAAGTGAGAAACACTGACTTAGAGGATCATTAACAGAAGAGAAAACATGAACTGGCAACAACTCTATCTCAAGATTAGAAAAGTGGCCATTAAAGTAACAAGTGTAGGAAAGGTTACCTAAAACTAATACCAAAAATAGCATAGGATAAGGACTAGGGGCTACAATAAGGTAAATACTGAAAATAATACAGAGGAGGGAAAACATCTTTAAAAGTTGGTAGCCATAAAAAAATAGAAATACAGTTAATAATTTGTTACATTGACAAGTACTTTGCTTAGAGCATAACTTTAAGCAGGAAATCAGTAATTTCGTTTGGTACATATTAAATGTATTAGTTAGACATAAATGGCTACAAAGACTCTGTACAGATATACATGCTTATACCTGTATAACCTCAAGGGGGAAACCTACATGAATATATAATTTAACAGTTGTCAGCATACAGTTATTAAGAGTCGTGATGAAGGGAGTAAATGTACTTAGAGAAAAGGACCAAAGATGAATATTCAACTTGTAAAAGACTGGGAAGGAAAAAGACAATTGACAAAGGGAGACAAACTGTTAAATTGTTATGTTCTAGAAACCAAATGAGAAAGCTGTTGGAAGAAGGGATGGGAAGAAGAGGAAGGGAAGCAAACATTATTGCTAAATTAAGACGGATTATGAATATTGAGAAATCCATGTGAGATTTAGTGTGGGGAGCCGCAGCTGCCACCCTACATATATATTGAACACCTGGTCTCCGGCCAGAGCAGAGAGCATTGATAAACAAGCCCTTAGTTGGAAAAGCTGTGTGCCTCCAGTTTGTGATGCAAGCTGGCATGATTTCCCGCAGCCTATTATGCTTTGCCACGTAGCTGATGCTGATTGGGACCAGGGAAAGTATGTAACCCACAAGGGCTGGGGGCTGGAAGAATAGTGAGTAAGTATGTACAGATAGGAGTAAGTATGTAGATATAGAAGTAAGATGTATGTAAGACTAGGAGTAAGTAAGATGTAAAGATAGAAGTAAGATGTAAGGATAGAAGTAAGATGTAAGAAATAAGAATAGAAGTAAGATGTATGTAGTAAGATGTAGGGAATAGGAGTAAGTAGGAAATAGGAATAAGTAAGAAGAAAGTAGAAAGATGTAACTAGTAAGATGTAAGAAGAAGATATAGAAGAATATAAAAGAAGCTAGCTAGAAAAGAAGTAAAAATGAAGGTTCCTGATTAAACTGCATGGAGAAGAGCTCGTTGTTTGCCTCCTTATTTCCGCTGGACGGAAAAAAGGCAGCCAACAGTTTAGCAATATGAAATTCACTGGTGGTGCTATCAAGGGTATTTTCATTGAGAAAACAAAAGTATAATTATACTGAATTTGAGAGCAAATAGGAAATAAGCAATTGGGGGGCTAAGAATATATAGAGTTCTTTCAAGGAATTTACCACAACTGAGAAGCAAATAAGCATTCTCTGGTAAGGAAAAGAGGATAAAATAAATGATGTTGAAGATAGAAATAACAATGTGTTTGTCTTGTTATGGCAGTGCTATACAATATTGAGAAAATATCACATAGAAACTATTGGAGTCACGTTCTTTTTTTTTTAAGATTTATTTATTTATTATATATCAGTACACTGTTGCTGTCTTCAGACAAGAGGGCATCAAATCTCATTACAGATAGTTGTAAGCCACTATGTGGTTGCTGGGATTTGAACTCAGGATCTTCGGAAGAGTAGTCGGTGCTCCTAAGGCTAAGCCATCTCTCCAGCCCAGTCACATTCTTAAATAGGCATAAGGAGAGAGAGTCAAACAGATAAATACATGGAGAAGTAGAAAATAAGACAAGCTATATAAAGATAAGGATACTGATGGGTGCGTAGATTTGATAAAAGGAGCTGATACAAATTTGGTTTTGTGTCAATTTTCTTAGTAAGGTAGGGAACAAAATCATCAGCAGAGCAAAAGATTGGGGATGAGATGTTAGAGGATAAAAAAAACTAAGAAAATAGAAGATCTAGGAAAATATGACAGGTAGTAGGTAAGATTCATCTGATACTGGGACCATGAATTTACGGAAAACTAATCAGCATGATTTGGCATTTTTCTACACACAGAACTACACAGGTACTCCGAGTTGAAAAAAGATTGGTTAAAAATTGTTACATCCCCTCTTCACTTCAGTCATCCGGCAGCCTCTGATTGGGGGCTAACACCTGGGAGCTAAGACAGATGCTCTCTGTTGACTGTTTGTCTTTGAAGAAGCCACCTGACCACGCCCACCGCCTGAGTATGCCAGCCAGCCACCTGAAGATCTTCTGAACCTGGGGACTTTGGCACCTGAACTTTCTTTGTAGTGTAATCTAGAGACTTGTTTTCAGTTTCTCCTGTGACTATAAAAACCCTGGTTTATTCTCAGTAAAGTGGAGCCTTGACTGGGACGCAACTTGGCTTCATGTTTTCTCTTTGCATTTTAAACCCTTTATTTCAGGTCCTTTATTCCCTCCTGGCTGAGTAGAACCCCATTCTTGAAACTGCGGGCAGTTTCAAGAAATCAATAGTTTTTTCAAATTAGTATGATCTACAAGAAGCCAGAGGTAGCACAGCCTTTAATCCCAGCACTTGGGAGGCAGAGGCAGGTGGATCAAGGCCAGCCTGGTCTACAGAGTGAGTTCCAGGACAGCCAGGGCTACACAGAGAAACCCTGACCTAGGGCAGGGGATTAGAGGGTAGAGGATGGGGGTGAGGGTGGAGGTAGGGTCTAAGAAGAGTAACACAGGGCTGGTCAGATGGCTCAGTGGGTAAGAGCACTGACTGCTCTTCCAAAGGTCCTGGGTTCGGATCCCAGCAACCACATGGTGGCTCACAACCACCCGTAATGAGATCTGACGCCCTCTTCTGGTGTGTCTGAAGACAACTACAGTGTATTACGCCGGAGCGAGCCACATGTGTACACACAGCTACAGTGTACTCATACACATAAAACAAATAAATTAATTTAAAAAAAAAGAAGAGTAACACAAGAAAACACAGGATATATGCAAGAGAGTTAAGAATGCATTTCAAAGGTAAAGAAGCACCATAAAATTTAAGTTGCATATAAGAGAAAGTGATGATTGAAGAGACTGATGAACAATTAAAAGATGGTAGAATCAATATTAATTATTCCAACTTCAAAACAAGATTTACATGCTAGATGGCTAATTAGATAAAACACTTGTCATTGAAGCATAAGGGCCAGAATTCTAATCTGCACCCACATAAAAGCTGGACAACTGTGGTGGTCTGCTTGTAATCATAACACTCAAGATGTGTGGAAACTGGCTAAGTAAAGTAGCTAAATATATAGAGAACTTGGTTCACCAAGAAATTCTGTCTCAGTAAATAAAGTGAAGAATAATGGAGGAAGATAACCAAGATGAATTTTTGGCCTCTATGCTTATCAGACACACATGCACATAAGCACTTGTGCATGTGTATCCCTACATACATACATACCATACACACATACACATACAGAGAGAGAGAGAGAGAGAGAGAGAGAGAGAGACAGAGACAGAGACAGAGAGAGAGAAAGAGAAAGAGAGAGAGAGAGAAAGAAGGGGGAGAGGGATGGGGGAGAGAGAGGGAGAGGGAGAGAGGTGCCTCATTCAAGCCATTCTGTTTATGGTAACATCACCAACATCACCAGGATGCCTTGTAAATTTGATTTTCATGGGTATACCAATTTCCGGACTTTCATGACATGTCTTGCCCTCTTCCAATATGTACAGAATAATGCATGTTTTACCCTACAGGTGAGGCTATCTTTTGACACTCTGATCCAATAGTAACTTCTGAACAGAAAAAGATTTCTGCATATTATTGAAAAACTGAACCCTCTTAGTGGGCATTTTCATCCTACCAGTAAGTCTGATTAACCCATTTTAATGGACAGCCATTAAAAACATATTAAGCAAAAATAACTGAGCTGATAAATTTTATTACAATTTGTAAATATTCAATCTACTTTCATTCAAAACAATAATCATTTCCACCAGTTCTCATGTTAATACAAAATATTTCTGTAGAAGTAAATATCTTTGCCCTATTAACTTTGGCCTCAGCTAATGATTTGCTTTGGACAGTAACATCAAGACAAATATCCAAGCAGAAGTTTCAAAAGCCACTGTGTATGTTTGCCAATTTTCTTCTTTTCCTCCTCTGTTACAAGAACAGCATGGCCCAAATAGGAGTTGTTCCCCAGCCTGGATCTCAGAATTAAAAGATATGTGGAGCAATAGAAGAGCCAATGCCAAGCTTCAGCTAGCATGTTGCAAGAGGAGAATAAGCTATTGTTGCAAGCTGCTGAAATATTGAGGTCATTTGTTATATAGCAAAACTAGGAGAAAGGTAATACAATGTGTATTACTTCATAATCAGAAAAATATACTTCATTGCTTTAATCTTTAAGGATAGCAATTACAAACACTTTGACAGCAACTACGGAAAAACAAGCTTCTGTCCCATTTTTAAGACATCAGAGTATTTCTAAAGTAAAACGCAATAAGTGAACTAAGATGTAGAGACATAAGAGCCTTTTTATAGATAACAACAACCCACCAATTTCTTTCCTAGGAGAATTAGAAGATTCTAGAATAGACTGAGTATTAAGGTTGGCTAGGGAAGATGGACTCTACTGGTGAAAACAGAAAGCTTTTTAGTGTAGTAGTCCTAATGTAAGACTAATTAATTGCTGAATTCTGAGTAATGTAGGAGGGCACAGGACTAAGCTAGCAGAGAGAAAGGCATGGCAGAGAGCTATCTCCGTTAGCTCCTTAAGTTAGAAGAAAAGAAAATGCTAGAGAAAGGAGACTCAACCTTAAATAGACAGGTGGCTTGTAAACATTTGCCTGAACATAAGACAATTTGAGCAAGAGATCAAAGAGCTCATCTCAAAACTTTCAGAGTGTAGAAATGAAACTCTCACCATCTCTCTCCATATAAAGAAGAAATCTGGCAGCTTTTCAATTAAAAAAAAACTAGTAGAGAGAATTAAGACAACTACATATAAACTAAAGCTGACTTAAACTGCAGTCTTATGATACTTATAAAATACAACACAATTACTAAGTATCCTGAAGGGGCAATGTTTCATTCATCCACCTAGCCAAACAATTGAAAAGGTGGTAAAAATATCATTGTCAGCTCAAACAAATAGCTCAACTACACACAATATTTAGTATAAAATTTAAAACTATAATATGTTTGAAGACACAAGAAAATATGACCTAAAATCAGGCCAAATCAGAAAAAAGAGTAAAGTCAGAAATTATGTAATAGAATTTGGGGCAGGAATTTAAATTAGCAAATACTAACATGTCAATAAAAACTGAAAAATAAAATTTATGAATGGTTAGAGGTAGTAAAAGGGGGGAGGACTAATTTCAAATGAATTAGACCTCCAAGAACTGATAATAAAAAAATGTAAAAACTAGACTTTAGCAAATATGAAGGCTCACACCTATAACTGCAAAACGTGGGAGGCTAAAGAAGGAAGATCAGAAGTTCAAGGTCTGTCTAGGCTACATGAATACCTGTACTAATGAATATTAAATTTTGGATATATTTATATTAGGCTAGGACAACATAAGACAAAACTAGTATGGTTAGAGAACACAAAGTACCCAACTGAATCACAAATAGAAAAGAATAGAAAAAGAGGCATGTGAAATATAGTCAAATATCTAACATTGTTGAATAAAGAAACTGAAATAAAAGTAAAATTTAAAGATATAAAAAACTCAAAATTTATGGGAAACATCAAATCACCAAATACCTAAAGAAGATACATCCAAAGAAAAATCAGGCTTATGCACGACATAGTCACCCCACTATAAACTCAAAATAAAACAAAATAAAAAAAGAAATCTTAGAAGTAGCTAAAATTTATATACTTTTTTAAAAGATAAAAATAAAATCTAATTGCTAATCTTTCAAAAGAAACTATGACAGTGAGAAGTAGGAATTAAAATATTTGAAGTGCTGACAACTAAAATTGCTAACCCAGAATTCTGCACCAGGTTTTTTTCCTTCAAAAAAAAATTTTTTTTCAAACACAAATACAAACTGAGACTATCTGTCTCTAGCACACTCACATTCCCAGAAAAAGAAATTAAATGAGGAAAAAAACATTACGATGGGCATATATGGAAAACATAAAAAGTATTGATGTTTTTGTCAAAACCTTTTACACTTCATATCCATGTTGCTTCTGGAATTACAAGAGATCAGCATACATATCCTAAATTATTATTATTATTTTATTTTTAAAATAGTGGGCCTGGAGAGATGCCTCTTTGGTTAAGAGTGCTTCTGAATCTTACATCCTATAAAAGTTCACTTCCTAGCATCCACATCAGACATTTAACAACTGCCTGAAACAACATCTCTATACCCTCTTCTAGCCTCCACGGGCACCTGAGTGCACATACTCATGCAGAAGTATACAAATGGCCGAAGGTAATAAATAAAAGTTTCGCATTACTCAGAAAATAGTTAATGTGTTCGTTTAAGATACACTAACAAATCAAGAGTGTTCATTCAAATACAAAGAATTCCTAAATATTTTACTTACAGAAGAATATAAACTGAAAAGCTAATGTAGAAAATAAATCTAAGAAAACTTAAGAATTAGAAAAAAAGCAGGAGCAGACCTTGGGTGCAATCTCCACAGCCACAACACCCAGAGGAAGCTCCACTCCCAGGCACTCTGACACACCCAGGATCAGAGGTGTGCTGACACACCCAGGATCAGAGGTAAGCAGGAACAAACATCTGTCCCAACAACACTGGGAGTAACTGGGACCAGCTTGACCAGGCACACAAGAACTCCTCCAGCCCAGTGAATCGGGTTCCTTCCAGTCTGTCTGGGTTAGTGTTCTGAGCAGACCTTGGGCACAAGCTCTGCAGCCAGT
>NW_022196912.1:93282209-93282390 GCF_008632895.1 Mastomys coucha | reverse complement strand
TAGACGAGCATCTACATAAGACTGTTAAATCGATTGTTGTTTTATATCAAACAACTTTTATAATATTTTTATTTTTATAATATTTTATAAATTTAAAGGAAGATGACAAAAAATATAGGTATTGAAGAGGGGGTCTATGGGAGGAGCGGTGGTACAAAAGGGGAACAAGAATGTGATTCAA
>NW_022196912.1:93273651-93282106 GCF_008632895.1 Mastomys coucha | reverse complement strand
TCAGATAAATTGAAATCATGTAACTTTTCTGATAATGCAATAAAAGTTAAAAAAAAAGAAAGAAAAAAGCAGGAAAGAAGAAAAAGGTTTTAAAAGGACAAATGAAATAAAAGTAAACAGTTAATTTATACCTGGCTATACCAGTAATTACATTAAATGTAAACAGAATAAACATTGCAAATAAAAGATTTTTAAAACTAAACAGTATCAGTGAGACCCAACTAAATATTTCTAGAAAATATACCTTAAATATAAAAACAGATCAGTTGAAATAAAAGAAAAGAATTCATCATGGAAATACCAATGAAAATATAAATATATTACTAGAAAGAGACTTCAAAACAAGAGAGAGATTTCAAAACTAAAAATAAAAGTTATTTCATAATGGCAAAAAAGTAATTTCAATCATAAATTTCAATAATCCTGATTATACACACCTAGTGAGAACTTCAAAATACATAAAATTGGAGGGTGGAAAGATAGCTCAGTGGTTAAGAATGACTGCTCTTCCAGAGGTCCTGAGTTCAATTTCCAGCAACCACATGGTGGCTGACCATCTGTAATGAGATCTGATGCCCTCTTTCGGGTGTGTCTGAAGACAGTGACAGTGTACTCACATATATAAAATAATAAATCTTTTTAAAATACATAAAATTTTAAGGAAAAAATATGTAAATCTACAATCATAGATAATAATTTTAATAACCAATCATTTGATGATTTGAGCAACATGATTAAGCAAATCAACCTTATTGACAAAGACCACTAATAGAACAAATGCAGAATCAATGATATTTTTATACATACATGAAATACATCAATCTTTTAAAAAACATTAAAAATGAGGGGGAAAAAAGATTTTCCAATTTTATTTTGAGGGCCAACAAATCTCAATTCCAAACTCTAGTAGATTATAAAAAAAAAAAAATTACAAGAAAGAACAACTACACAGGCCTGTATTTCTCACAACAGATATAAAACTTAAGCAAAATGTCAACAAATTTAACTCAAACAAAGCCTTTCTTGAGAGTATAAAACTGGTTTAGCATTGAAAATCAATCAGTGTAATTCACCACATTTACAGATTTAAGAACAAAAACCATGTGGCTCATCACAAAAGAAGCAGAAAAATCATTTGATTAGACTTTATTCTCCTGCAACAAGAAACTAGCTCCACAACAGAGCATATATTAACTTTGTAAGACCCTGAGTTTGATCCCCAATACACACACACACACACACACACACACACACACACACACACACACACACACACACACACGAGAGGGAGAGACAGAGACAGAGTTGGGGAGGGAGAGAATAGGTACATACATAATCAAATAAACCAACAAACAGAACTCTAGAAGGAATAGATAACAGAAGCACCTGATTTATACCAAGGTGTGCTATATAACCCATGGAGGAAAGAACCATTTTGTTTATTTAAAGTAAGAAAATGGTGCTAGATCAACTAAATATCCATATTTAAAAAAAATACCTGGGGGCTGGAGACATGGCAAAGAGGAAAAAAGGATGGGGAGGAAGAAAAGGAGAAAGGAGAAAAAAAGGAACTGATCTACTCTTGTGATACCTAATCTACTTACAAGACCAAAATCATTCCTTTCACTAAAACAATCAGGATTCAATCCTCTCATGTCAGGATACAACTTTTAAAAGTTCCATCACTTTTCAAAATGTTTCCACTAGTGACCAAATTTACAACAAATTAACTTTTGGAAGATGAGCAATATCCAAAGATAATGAGATGTGTAATGTTAATTACTCACTTTAATTTCATCTTAGTTTCTTTACCTATTAGATTTTGAGTTAGTATATATAAAATTCTTAAGATACTTTCTTAGTCCAAAACTCTCTTTAAAATAAACTTTTTAATTAAAATTTGAACTCTCAAATTTCAAACTAACATATAGTCACTTAAGGCTTAAATGTAACAAAGCTGCATTACCTCTTATAATTCTAATTTGAGAAGGTTAAATTCATATAACTACCTGCTGCTGTTTATCCCTAGTTCCTTAAATCTATATTTAAGTTCATCTACTTTAGCCTAGACACTCTGGTGCCACCCATTTAGCAGCCAAGAAATCTGACAACTAGATTATTTTTTCCTTTCTTTTCTAAGGAAGAGTTATTCATTCTTCAGGCCTTGCTCAAACATTACCTTCTTTAAAATGTCATCCCTCCTACAGTCATTCAGTCAAACTTAATTGTTCCTTCCTCTGCACCCACAGCATGTTGCTTGTACTCCTGTTATAGCTCTTATTTCATTCTGTATTTACAGTACTTGCTTTCATGTAAGTCCTTTCCAAAGGAAGAATGTATTCAGCCAGCAAGAACAGCCAAAACAACCCTAGAAATCATGGACAATTGCATACTAAGATCACCTTCCTATCTGAATGTAGTAAAGTGAGACACTAGATACTAACAATGACCCTAACTCAATACAGGAAGCGTGTAAATGAATGTTCAAGATAATAAACCAAACACAGTCCAAACAATTGAATAAAGAAGCAAACTAAGTCTGCAATGAAGAAATTACTCATTAAATTATGATTACTTTATGTTAATAAATGCATGACTAGAGAAGATACAAGTGGACTGTTTAGGAACTACACATTCAGTAACCATCTTGTTATTAACTTATTCAGCAATTTGTCTCTGCTTGGTATACTAGAACTTTACATTGACTGACCTAGGAGAATCAGGATTTTTCCTCAAAAGCTTTAGAAACATACAAAATAAAGCCCAGTCCTTTGAATAGTTCAAACGGTAAGGCATAAGTAACTAGACAAGTGTTAATGGTAGAGTTCCTTCTAATGTGAAATAGACAGATCTATAGTGATAGAAAATGAAGTTTACAGCACAAAGCAAAGATGAACCTTCAGCCCTAAGCCCAATAGTTCTAGGATCTCATGTTCTATTTGCATTTTGTTAAAAAATAAACCTAATAAATTTTAAATAAATATTCTCTTTTACTAAAGCTAGTATATTTGAATTGTTACTTGTAATAAGAGCAATCATGTAGAGACTTAATTTGATGCCCTCACTAGCCATGTGCCCTAGGTACTCACATACCTTTACAATCTCTTCCTACAATGACTATGGACTGAGCTAATGTCTATTTTAACCATTAGAATAATGGAAGAAAAGTTGTGTCAATTTCAGGCCTTCTTGGAAACCAGCCATCATACCAGGAGACTAATGAATCAATAGCCATGTAGCAGCTCATATGAAGGAGGGCCAAACATTGGCCAAGATTCACTGGTGACTACAGCTACATCAGAACACTAACCAATAGCACCCGAAGTAAAAGAACAAGTTAATTTACAGAAATATAAGAGCTATTAAATTAAAATTCTAAATAACAAAGTTTTGTGGAATTTTGAAACGCAAATTCTAAGTAATACAGATGTTCAATTCTCCTAATATATATTATGTCTTAGAGAGGGGAATGGAAAACTATAGCCATTAAGCTAATGCTGGCCAGTTTTTGGTTTTTTATAAATGAAGTTTTACTGGAGGACAATCGTACTTATTTATTTACATCTTGTCTATGTCTGCCTTCACTCTGCAAGGGCAAGCTAAGTAGCTGTGACAGAAATGTTATAATCCACAAAGCCTACAAGCTCCACTGTCTAGCATTTTACAGAAAAGGGAAAGAAAAAGGTCTAGTAAACTCTTATCATTCAGTATTTTGCAACTGTTTTAATGTAAAAATTACTTAAGTGCCAGTCATAATGGTACATGCCTGCAAACCTTGCATTTAAGGGAGCTAAAACAAGAGGATTTTTAGAGGTCAAGCGTGGGTCATGAAGCAAGAACATGTCTCAAACAAAACAAACCAAAACCAAAAATCTCACAATGTGTACCTATTGTGCAGGCTGGGAAGACAGCTTAGACTTTAAAGATCTTCCTTACAAAAATGAAGACCTGAGTTTGAAATTATGTTTGAAATCAAACATGAAGAGCTGAGATTGAAATGGGAGAGGAGAGTGGCATGGGGAAAGAGGAAGCCCTGAAGGCCAGCAGAATGAATGGAAATACACAACCTTGGTGGTGGGAGAGGACCATCTAGAAGTACCAGACAGCTCAGAGGTGAGAGACTCTCAGGTCTCAAAGGGAGACCTGAGATGAAATGCCCAACAGTGGAGAGAGGGAACTTGTAGAGTCCACCTCCAGTAGAAAGACAGGGAGGGCATCAAGTGGAGAGATGGAATTGTTATCCCACAGTCAAAGAGAGATGGAATTGTTATCCCACAGTCAAAAATCCTGACCCAGAATAATTCCTGTCTAAAAGAACTACAAGGACAAAAATGGAAAAGAAACTGAGGGAAAGGAGTTCCAGCTACTGGACCAAATTGGGATCCATCTGAAGGGGAAGCTCCAAGGCCTGCCACTATTACTGATGCTATGGGTGTGCTTAAAGACAGGAACCTAGCATGGCTGCTCTCTGAGAAGCCCAACTAGCAGCTGACTGAGATGGAGGCAGATACTTGAACCCAACCAATGGACTGAAGCCAGAGACCCCTGTGGTTGAATTAGGGAAAGGCTAGAAGAAGCTGAGGAGGAGGGTGACTCCATAGGAACACTAGCAGTCTCAACTGACTCATGGACCCCCGAGATCTCTCAGACACTGAGCCACCAACCAGGCAGCATACACTAGCTGGTCTGAGGCTTGGGCTCCATGCATCTCAAGGGGAGGCTCCAAAGCCTGACACTATTACTGATGCTATGGGTGTGCTTAAAGACAGGAGCCTAGCAGAGTGGTCCTCTTGAGAGGTCCAACAAGCAGCTGACTGAGACAGAAGCAGATACTTACACCCAACCATTGGACTGAAGTCGGGGACCCTGTGCTTGAATTAGGGAAAGGCTGGAAGAAGCAGAGGAGGAGGGCAACCTCATAAGAAAACCAGCAGTCTCAACAAACTTGGACCTCTGAGATCTCTGACACTGAGCTACCAACCAGGCGGCATACAGGAGCTAGAACTAGTCCGACGCCTCTGACACTTGGTCAGGCCTCCGTGGGAGAAGATGCACCTGACCCTCAGAGACTTGAGGCACCAAGGAGCAGGGAGGCCTGGCAGGGGTTAGGGGTCGGGGTGGACATCTTCTTGGATACAGAGGGGTGGAGGAATGGGATGAGGAACTGTGGGAGTGCAGACCGGGAGGGGACAACAACTAAATTGTAAAAAATAAAAGTAATAAAAAAGGGGATTTGGCATAGGAATGATAAGAACGCATTATATACACGTATGACACTGTAAATGAACATATGCACTTAATAAAAGAGAAAAATAACTTGGAAAAAAAGAAATACATATACATTTGGATTCAGAAAAAAAAAAGAAAAACATAGCCAGGTGCGATGGGACATACTTATAATCCTAGGATTAGGGGAAGCAGAGACAAAAGGAGCCCTTGGGCCTCCCTGCCCAGCCAGTCAAGCCTGCTTGTTGCAAAGAAAAAGGGAATGGCACCCGAAGAGCATCTGAGGTTGTCCCCTGACCCCCACACACATGTATGAGTGCATACATGTGCATGCATAGACATGTACACAATGCACACCAACCACATAATTATAACTAGTTGGATTATTTGCTAACAAATGCAACTAAAGTCAAAGTAATACATTACTTGTGGTCAAGAAAATAATAGAATAATAAAACTGTGTATGTTGAAATTTAACTGCTTTAAAGTTTCTATTATAAGCGAGAAACCTATCATGTATTATACATGACCCACTTTCAAGTGACACTAAGAATCAGAAAGTAGTAAATGTTTTACGATGATGCATAATTGACAACTTTTAGGTTAATATATCACAAACCCATTTGCAAAAGAAAACTGGAAATTCCAAAACCCATATTAACCTCTATTAATGATTACAAACTTTTCTACAAAAAATATGTTCTAAACTTTATTCTCTTTTGCATCTGACATATGAATACATCTATTATCTTTTATGCATATTATTTTTTCTATGATCATTTTTATTCAACTCTAAACAAGTATAGTTCAAGATACAGCTTATTTATGAAATTATTTTAAATAAATTATTAAAATTAAGTCACTAAAAATTCTTCTGCTATAAATTCCTGTGTGGGGTGGTTTGAATAGGTATGGCTCCCACAGACTCATGTTTTGAATGCTTGGTCCATAGGGAATGCCACTATTAGGAGGTGTGGCTTTTTTGGAGGAAGTGTGTCACTGTGCAGGCAGACTTTGAGGTCTTATAAGCTCAAGCTATGCCCAGTGTGGCAGACAGTTTCCTGCTGCTGCCTGAGGATAAAGATGTAGAACTCTCAACTCCTTTTCCAGCACCATGTCTGCCTGCATGCTGCCATGTTTCCCACAATGATAATTAACTAAACCTCTGAAGCTATAAACCAGCCCCAATTAAATGTTGTTCTTTATAAGAGTTACTATGGTCATGGTGTCTCTTCACAGCGATAAAACCGTAAGACAATGTGACTCTGGTAAAGCTACCTACTTAATATCTCCTTACCAAGGATATGATATGACATATGGTACCGAATTGGGACCAATGAAGGTCCTCAGGTCTGGTAATGACAGACCCAAAAATGGACATACGCAAGTGAAGGACTCGGTATTACATATAAAAGTATCACAAGAAAGAAAACTTTCCTATGGACTCTCTAGTTAGGAAAATGAAAACTTGAAACTGCCCATTACTATAACTTCTCAAACTGTACCACTCTTCCCAATTTTTAATGTAAGATAACCTGTAACATAGTCAAAAACAGAACATGAAATAAAGGATACATGATTACAGTAATTCCAAGATCACATGATTTGAGTTCTTAAAGTCAGTACCTTCTCTATGCTCTGTGGTTATTTAAACCATGCTCCCTTTACACCAAAGCTAACTTTGAAGTTCAATATCTTACATTAGCAATAAAACAATGTCCTCACCTATCTATAAAACTCAAGAAAGATACCTTAAAATACTTATTAAAAAGCTAATACTCAATGAAAGTAAGACTGCTAATTAGTATGGCCTGTTTAGAAGGCAAGTTGGTAATTTCCATAGAAATTTTAAAATTATTACATTTTTAACCTAAGAAATTCTACTTAATTCTACATTACAAGAAACTGAAATCATGCTACAATAAGTGTCTAATAGTATCATCTACAATATTTATCATAGTGAAAGATTACAGAAAGAACCTCAATGATCACCACTTGGGTACTAATTAAATAAAGTATAGCCTATTATGCAATACCACAAAGCCATTAAAAAGAAAGCTGGATATGAACATCTTTAAAGGTCTACATGAAATCATTTGTACAGACCAAAAGGGAATATTAAGTGCTCACATTCTAGTAACAGACTATATGATTCAGCTTGGAATTTGGACATTTAGCACAGTAATTTGCACAAGTCAGTTTACTCACTCTTAGTTACACTTGCTTCAGCCGCAAAATGGTGATCGTACTGATTAAGAAAGCTCTATAACAGCTCGAGAAAGTATCTTGCATTTGTTCAGTTTCCACTGAAGTTAACTACTATTATCTTCACTAATAGGAAAATATGGCCTAAACATGCTATAAAAAAGGAAGAGACAGAGGAAGCACTGCTAATCCATATGTTCCTTGGGGTCAGGAGATATAAATATGCTAATTGAAAAATAAACTGGAGAACATATGTTTTGTCTCAAGGGGACAATCTAAAAACTCTTGTCATGTGGGGGGAAATGAATTTTGTGTAAAATACATAATTTTTGAGTTTTGGAAACTAATGCTTTCTCTAAAAATGGTATTATGTAAGTCTAAGATATAAGTATTATATAAGCATGTAGGAGTTAATTATGGCCAATTGTCCATTGATATATAAACTTTCATGCATTATATTGATTGAATGTATACAAATTCAAATACATAAAGAATAGACAAAAAGCAAAATCTGAAGTGGCAACACTAGATAGACTGGTAGGGATAGGGTGGGGATATTCAATTTTATACTTAATCATGCTATTATTAAATATTTATAACATAAAGATACTTAAATAGGGAGTGGAAGAGACAGCTCAGTGTTTAAGAACACTGGGTGCAATTCTAGAGAACCTGGGTTCAATTCCCAGCACCCACATGGCAGCTCATAACTGTCTGTAACTTCAATTCCAGAGGATCTGACACCATCACACAAACATACGTGTAGGCCAAACACCAAATGTACATAAAAATAAAAGAATAAATTATTTTTAAGATGATATTGTTATGGTTGTTTTAAACTAAGAGAATGACAAACATTGAGCTTTCCTACTTGCAATTTAATTAATTTAAGTGCAACTTGTACAATGTGGGTATTAATTTTACAAACACACAATTCTTAAAGTTTACATTAAAACAAAATGTTCAGCCGGGCGGTGGTGGCACACGCCTTTAATCCCAGCACTTGGGAGGCAGAGGCAGGTGG
>NW_022196912.1:93206544-93273564 GCF_008632895.1 Mastomys coucha | reverse complement strand
AAAAAAAAAAAAAAACATGTTCTTAGCAGAAAAGGTATAGAAACTTAAAATTTTATATAAAAACTTGCTACATGTGAAGAAAGATCAAGCTCTGGAGTTACACTTAAGTCATCCACATAAAAGGTAAAATACAGCAATACTGTATTTTCTACAATGCAATGTAAATAAACCATGAATGTTCTCAAGTTAGTGTTGGAATATAAACTACAAGGGCAAAAGACAATTTTTTTATTTACTACTGTATTACTTAACAGAGGGACTGATCTTTCAGAAATTCATAAGTATATCATTTCATTTGTTTTTCATACTAATCCTACACAGTAAGCATAATTACATATGTTTAAACCCAAGGACATTAAAGTTAAAAAAATATAACTAGTTCAAATGTTTTTTATAAGTAACAGTGGAAGCATAACTTTGGCAAATGTCCATGTTATTGTATTGCCATTAAGAGAATTTTGAATGAGCCTTCAAAATAACAAAACTTCAAAATTTTACCTATAGTTTCAGATTGTCAAGATATCTTTAAAGAATTATTTTTTATTCATATGTATGTGCTTGTGTATATCATGAGTGTGCAGGTGTCCACAGAGACTAGAAGGCATCAGATATCCAGAACTGAGGTTACATATTGTTGTACACCACCTGATGTGGGTACAGGGAACCAAACCCAGGTCCTCTTGGGTGAGCAGCAAGTACCCTTAACTTCTGAGTCATCTCTTCAGCTCCATCAAATGTTTAGTTTTTACGAAGACATCAAATTCCATTAATCTAAAATAATTATGCAAAGTATGGTCAACAACTAAAGCACTATCTGAAAATTTGATACCAAACAAAGCATTATATCATATTTTATTACAATATAGAATATAGAACTTTTTAAAAATTTATTTATTTATTTATTTCCACTCCCTATTTTATTCCTCCCCCCATCCACCCTCCGACTGTACCACATCACATACCTCCTCCCCACCTCCTGTCTCCACGAGGATGTAATCACCCCCCACCCCACCTGACCTCTAATCTCCCTGTGGCCTCCAGTCTCTTGAGGGTTAGGTGCATCATCTCTGAATGAACACAGACCCAACAGTCATCTACTATATGTGTGTTGTGGGCCTCATATCAGCTGGTGTATGCTGCCTGTTTTGTGGTCCAGTGTTTGAGAGATCTCGGGGGGTCCAGATTATTTGAGACTGCTGGTCATCCTACAGGGTCGTCCTTCTCCTCAATCACAAGTGGGGAAGAATATAGAACTTTTAATTAAAAAACAAAAAACCTCCTCAACTCCATCTATCTGAACTGTCAGTCCAATAATAACAGCCAAGTACTGGTTTATATAAATGTTGCTGGCAGAGAAGCCCTGTCTCGAAAAAACAATAAATAATAAATAAATAAATAAATAAGTAAATGTTGCTGGGTGGCTACTTTCTAAGATAGTGTATACATATCACAGTACCTATTTTTTTATTTAATTACCTTCTATGCAATTATTTCATTAGTAATAAAACAACAAATGAAGAAATAAATGCACACACCCATGTGAAGAGTTTTAAAACTTACTTTTAATAATATAAGATGTATATACATGAGGGATTAGAAATACAATTCACATGCATTATCTTTGCTCTTAAAAGTTTATATTGAAGAAGAAATATGCTGTCAGTGTAATTCTGGAAAAGGAAACAAATTCAGAGAGGTTAAATAACTTCCCGAATAAAAGGTATGTATTAGTGAGAGTTGTCATAAAACACAATGACCAAGAAAACTAAGGAAGCATAACTGGGCTTATATGGTTTCAGGGGGTTACAGCCATAATGGTGGAACGAAGGCATGACAACTGAACACCTGAGAATTCACATCTTGTTCCTTAAACAGTGATGGAGAGGACACACTGGGAATGCCCAACTCTTTTGAAACATGAAAGCCTGGCCCAGGTAACATACCTCCTTCAATGAGGTCATAAACCCTAATCCTCAAATAGTTCTATCACTATGGATCAAGTATTTAAACAAATAAACCCTTAAAGACATTCTCATTCGAAGCACTACAGCATGACATCCAAGTTTGTCTGGCTCTAAAGTCTTTTCTACACCAGGAAGTCTCTTAAATGCATATGATTACAGGACACAGACACTTATAAGACTGTTTCCTGATAGAAAAGTGAGAAACACATAACTGAAGAGTTTAATTTCTAGGAAAGATTTTATTAAAGTTTAAGCTGAGTCTTAAGCTAAGTGTAAGATTAAAATAACTTGATGCCACAAAAATTTTTTAGTCTTTTAATTTAGACATTTTAGTCTAAACTTTCCTTTAGTTCATAATTATATAAAATTTTAGACATTTTTAACCTGTCTTATTTTCTTAAATTTTTATGGATAATCTACCTTCCCCCATAATCTAATTATAAGAACAAGAAAAATTAAATCTAATATCCTGTATTTTTCTAAAGGACAAAATATTGTCTTGAGAGCCTCTATGATCTTACAGAATGAATCTTCTTTATAGCAGTGAGAAACAAAGAGAATAATTTAATGTGTTTAAGGGTATAAAACTTAGCCAGACTAAGATTAAAAATACGGGTCTGCCACCCAAAAGAGCTAAACAACAAAGAAGGCCCAATAGAGGATGCTTAAATCTCACTTAGAAAGGTGAATAAAATAGTCATAGAAGTCAGATGAAGGGAGGGAACTGGGTGGGAGAGAAGATGGGCAGGGGAATGTGGGGAGAGACAGGTGAGAGGGCCAGGAAAGGGAATGGAAATTGGGGGTGGGGATTGTGGCATCTCTAGGGTGTGCTGGAGAGCTGGGATGGGGGAGGCCCCAATGAGTCTTGGTGGGGGGGAGGTAACTTCAGCTGAGACTTCTAGCATGGCAGGGATATGGAACCTGAAGTGGGTACTTCTTGTAGCCAGACAGGACTCCCAGTGAAGGGATAAAGAACACCAACCCACCTACAAAACTTTTGACCCAAAATGTGTCCTGCCTACAAGATGTGCAGGGACAAAGATGGAGCAGAGACTGAGGGAACGAACAACCAATGACTGCCCCAAAGTGAGACCCATCCCATGGGTAAGAACTAATCCCTGACACTATTAATGATACTGTAATGCTTGCAGACAGGAGTTTAACATAAAAATCCTCTGAGAGGCTCCACCAAGCAGCTGACTGAAACAGATGCAAAGACCAACAGCCAAACACTGGATGGAACTCAGGGAGTCTTATGGAAGAGTTAGGAGATGGATTGAGGGGAAAGGGACTTCACAAGAAGACCAACAGAGACAACTAACTTGGACCCTTGGGGACTCCCAGAGACTGAACTACCAACCAAAGAGCATACATGAGCTGGACCTAGTGTTCCCCACCCCCTCCACCCCACACTTATATAGTAGATGTGCAGCTCAGTCTTCATGCTGGTCCCCCAACAACTGGAACAGGGGGTTTTCCCTAAATCTGTTGCCTGCCCATGTATCCCATTCCTGTAACTAAATCAGCTGTGTGGACTCAGTGGGAAAGGATGTCCTAGACCAGTAGAGAGTTGATGTGTCAAGGTGGGTGATACCCAGGGAGGCATCCCTCCACACAGAGGAAAAGGGGAGGAGGATAGGGAGAGGGACTGTGTGAGGGTAGACTCATAAGGAGCGGGCAGCGACTAGGCTGTAAAGTGAATAAGTTAATTCTTATGCAAGTTATTATACGCACACACATATATATGTATAGATAGAGAGAGGGGGGTCTTCCAACATTTTACAACACCAAGCTCTTTAAATTTTTATCAAAGTATCTTAATACCAGAAAAGAGTTTAAAATTGCTTCTCGGCCTTTTGGCTAAGATCAAGTGCAGAAAAGAGTTTAAAACCTCAGAATAGGAAGGAACTGGAAAAGATGGCTCAGCAGTGAAAATACTTGCAGTTCTTTCAGAGGATCCTGGGTTCAGTTCTCAGTATCCATATCAGATAGCTGACAACTGCCTCTAACTTCAGCTCCAATGTGTCCAAAGGCCACACATGCCCTCCGTAAGCAACTATATATACACAGTACACACACAGACAAGGCGGCATGCACATACACAAATAAAAAATTTTTTTAAAATAGACTGGGAATCAAATGATGTGTTCTCTTCAAATTTCCTTGACGTTTCTGATTTTATTTTAAAAGCATACATAAACTCCACACTCTATGCCTGATTTACTTATGCTTATTTTAATGGTAATTTAATTTACAAGTGATCAAGTATAATTGACATTGCAAAAATATTGTTTGTCCCACAGCTTAGACTCTATAAGAGTCAAATTATCCCTTGGTACAATGCCATCTACCCCAAAACTATGGTAATACATTTTTACATCTCCTTTTCTAACTCCTTTTTCAAAGTAGCAGTTTTCCTAAGTATAATAGATTTAATTCTTCTCTTTCAGTACATACAAATACTGGTAAACTACCATGAAAATTATTGGCGTTAAGTTATGAAATTTTCAAAAAGTTCTATTTAATTAAATATAAATTAGCTTATTAATTCATTAAACAACCTGGAAAGAATCTCTTTCACAATATTAAAATTTGCTTTTCGAGATCACTCAAAAAATTGCTTTAATTAGTATACATTTCGCCAGATAAAGTAATATTTTCTTCTTTCTTAGTATTTTTTTTCTCAGCCCAGGCCCAAAGGAAGAAAACTTTGTGGATTACTCTGCTTTCTTTTTCTAAGATTTCTTTTTTTAACACCTCAAATTCCAAATATACTTCATTGTTCTTCAATCCTATTTACAGAAGCAAAGCATATATTTTATCTACTTAACTGACTTCCAAAAAAGTACCCTGTTCAACTTATTCAGCAATCTATCACTAGCAAGAGTAAAAATAGACTCTTATTCATCACTTCTTCCAAAGTAGCACACTGTTGATTCTCTTCTACATTCTCTGAAGGCATGTAGTCTTTTACATTTTTAACTTATTTTAATTTTGTATGTGTCAGTGTTTTGCCTTCGTGGATGTACATTTACCACATGCATGCTCCGTGCTCAAGGAAGACAGAGTTTCAGACGGGATGAACTTTCATTTGACTGCTGGGACCAAAGCCAGGTCCTCCAACAAGAGTAGCCAGGGTTCTTAACCAATCAGCTATTTCTCCAGCCCTCATATGTGTTTTTAATATAGTTGAAACTTGCTATACATCAACTAATAACTTATAGTCTTTGGCAAGTAATGTTAGTATTAAGTTGATTAGAAGTTAAATTGGAAGCTAGGATGGGGTTTAACTGATAGAATGCTTGCCTAGCATGAACAAAGCTCTGGGTTTAATCCTAGTACTTCATAAAGTTGGGCACAGCAACACATGCCTACAATCCCATCACTGACCAGGTGGAAGCAAGAGGATCAGAAGTTCACATTTATCCTTGGTTAGGTAGTACAAGGCTAACAACTTTTTTCTATACTAAATAAATCACTCATTTTCTCTAATATATTACTTACATCTATGAATTCATGAAACAACATAGTTAAGAAGTACACTTCTTTTTAACTCTAACTCTACTCCCAAAAAAGGTAAAATTGCCATTAACATACAATTCCTTACATAGAACTTAGGTTTTATTTTCAATAGTGACTTGCCTACCTAATAACATTATTCTTAAAATAAAGATGTATTTATATATCATTAACAAAGGGCTTTCAGAAAAAAATACAGCAGGGAGTGCAGCTCAGTAGTGCTTGCCTAGATGGCAAAAATCCTGAGTTCAATCTACAGAACAGAAAGAAAGAAGGAGAGAAACAAAGGAAGGGGGCTTGTATGACTTTGAAAAAAATCAATGAATGAATGAATGAATGAATGAATGAATGTTTGGACAACCCCAGAGTTAAAGAGTAGCATCTCCTCAGCTGACAATTTAGTGTTTTGTTTGATGTTCTAAACAACTGTTTCTGAATGACTGAAATACTAAGTGTTCATATAACTATATCTTTATGTTCTAGCTTTTATTTAATTCCTATTGCTACTGTCATATTTGCTCAATCATCTCTTAATGATTTTGAATCTACAATTTAATATAGAAGTATATAATTATTAGAGAAAAAATCCTAGCCGTTTATGGTGGTACACATCTATAATTATAACACTCCAGTGCAGAGGCAAGAGATCCCAAGTTCAAGATCAACCTACATCTACAGAAAGGTTCCATCATAAAAACAAGAAAATTTGTTCACACACAAAAAAGCGTTCATCTTTTTCTAACATGTACTAACTACTCTTAGTCAAAATTTAGGTAATGAATTACCATCTTTTTTTAAGTACCTTGGTACCAAATATTATCAGTGTTATCTGCTAAGATACAGAACCCACACTGGAACATAAGCTCCACTGTTGCATGAGTTCCTACTAAGATACAGAATCCACATTGGAACATGATCTCCACTGTTACAGGCGTTCCTACTAAGATACAGAACCCACACTGGAACATGATCTCCACGGTTACATGCGTTCCTACTAAAATACAGAACCCACACTGGAACATGAGCTCCACTGTTGCATGCGTTCATTATTTCCCTGGTAATATTGCTATAGAGGTTTCTCTAGCTTCCTGGTAGCACGTATTTGTTTACCTGTCTTACATTAATCATTATCAAATTACCACTAGTCTCTGCTATAAATAATAACATAATTAGAGAACATTAGAAAAGTTAACACTACTAAAATACTAGACTTAGGTCACCAAAAACTATATAATTTTCCTTTCCTACAAATCTGCACCAAATAATGACAGGTAACATATTTATTCTTAAAGGTACATAATCTTCAACATAAAATGTTTCAATGTAGGACTAGAGAGGGCTTTGGTGGGAAAAGTTGCTTCTGAGAAGCCTGGCAACCTGAATTTGATCATCAAGATTCACATGGTAGAAACAGATAACTGGCTTTTGAAAGTTCTGACCTCCACACATGCTCCATTACACCACAAGCACACAAAAACAATTAGAAGATGTACAATGTAGTTTCATGTATATACTATATATACATTCTTATTTTCCTGATAAAGAAACAGTATTAATAAAATAGCAGCATTACTTTCTCACAAGCTGAGCTTTAAATCCTAAATGATTCAAGATAGTCAGGCCAAAAAAATGCCATTGCTAAACATTTCCCTTTCTTTTAAAATTCCAAAGAAGTTAATTCATATAATAAGCTGCACAGACTTACTGTTTGTTAAATTCATAACTGAAATGAAGATCAGAAAAATACTGAGGGAATGGTGGATTTCAGAGAACAACAAATACTATCTTTCAACTGGCAACAATGTCATAAAGAAGCCAATTAAGAACTTTAGAAGTAACAAGACAGTATTATTCAGACACACTGTAAAGTGTTTATATGTTTATAGGGGTAGACCACATTCCACATTTCCTACTACTTCTGTACAACAGATTTAGACAAAACACTTAAAACTACTATTGTGAAACATGCTAGGAGACTTTTTCCCCCACTCCAGTCTTGAAATTGAGACCCTTCTTTGACCTCAGTCTGAACAGAGCTGAGGTTATGGACATTTACTATCATGTCCAGCACCAGGGCATTTTCTTAAACCATTCCTTCCACCTTTAAGAAAGCTACAAACTGCCAGGGCCTTGGTGGCACACACCTTTAATCCCAGCACTCAGGAGGCAGAAACAGGCTGGTCTCTGAGTTCAAGGCCAGCTTAGTGTTCAGATGGAGTTCCGGGACAGTCAGGGATACATAGAGAAGCCCTGTCTTAGGAATAAATAAATAAATAAATACATAAATACATAACAAAAAAAAAGAAAAGAAAATAGAATGAAAGTTATAAACTAGCTGGATATGACTGCACACCCACAATCCAGTACTTGAGATAAGGAGTGAGATGGCAGGATAAAGAGTTCAAAGCTAGGTTGGACTACACAGCCTTGCCTAAAGAAAAAAAAGAGAGAGTGATAGCCAGAAATTATATCTTGAAAGAATCACAGTTTCAAGAGTAGCCTTTTAATTTACTCTAAAATTCAGGAAAAAAAATCATTTAAAGTAAAACTGTTCTAAAATCCCACAACTTGAATGACATAGCTTCTCTTTCAGAGGATTGTTTTTCCTATTGTTCAAGATCACATGAAATGCCAATTCATTGAATTAAGCTGTTTGTAATAAAATCAACTACTCACAGATTGGAAGTTAGTGCTATTTCTTCTGATTTTTCCCCATACTTTTAGATTCTATCACACAGTAAGCAATATTGTGTTTATACCAGTAACTCTTCAAGAAAAATCTCTAGAGTTACTTCTGATTTCAAATATCCATTTTATCATCAAACTCTATTGTCCTGTTACCATTTCATCTAAATCTTCAGCTTCTTTTCATTCTTCAGCTACACCACCGGTATGGCTGCTCTTAGACTTTTCCTCCCAGACTGCTGTACTTCATTCTCATGAGACAGCGCCTCTTAACTGTCTTTAACTCCACTGCCAACCTTATCTTCTCTCCCTGACATTATGCCACCTACGTCTTCACCTGGGCTTTTCAAGGCCTTTATGCTACATTTTTATTCTGCTCAAGAGCCTCATCTTCAATCACATATTTATTTATAAAGTTGCTGCTACTGACTTTCAATTCCCCTTTAAACAGTCAATTTCTTCTTGACCCTATTAAATGTACTAAATGTTTCCTTCAGGTAATCACATTTTCTGTTAATAAATTTGAACACAGAATCCCTTTAGCATCTAAGCCCAAAATTCACAGACAATATATTAAGACAACTTTTATACAGTAATGATGCATTTTTCAACTGGTTACTTATCAGAGTTATCCCTATCAGAGCATAGACAAGAGCTATATCTTTCAAACCACTCTACGAAACACCTATGTACTGTCACCTGACCAAAATAAAATAATTAAGTAAAAATACAGGGTGAGCATGCTCTTTAAAAACAAACCATTCAGTTTAAATTTTAAACACAGGCCCTATCTAGGGCCTTTAGATTTCTACAGACAGCCGACATATTTTTTTTTGTTTCTATAAAATTTCACTTTCACTTGTCTATTAATTTTCAAAAAACATGGCCAAAATTAAAAGTTAACGGTTGTTAAAGGATAGGAACACTTACTTACATCACACTGTCAGATTCTTTTAAAATTAACAAGATCAAATCTAAGAACAGTAAGCTACAACTGAGTTTTCATAGAAGAAACAGTTGCAGTAGGAAAAGCAGCACACCATCTGCATATTCGGATGGGGGGGTGGGGGGAGTGTCCTTCCCTGCAACTGACTTAGTCTCTTTACTCCAGAGGCTTTGATTCGGAAAAATTCAATAAACTGCTATCAACATCTGCAAATGCGCATCATGGAAAGGAAGCCCAGTTACTAAAAAGGGAGAACAAGAGCATGGGTATCCTCTTGTCATAAAAGTCAGCAGCTAAATTAAACACTGTAGTCGGTATCTACTGGCAGAATCAAAGATTTGTTTCTACTTTATAATGAAAGCAAGTTTCATTCACTTTAGCTCCTTCCCGGGCATCATCTCAACCTGTCAGAATTCTACAAGAAAAAAAAATTAAATGAAGTAGAGAAAACACTAGGATTCCCTTCTACATAGCTTCTTTTTCTGAAACCACATCACTAAGTCTTGGATTTCCTTTACTCCACAGTAAGCCTCAGACTCCAAATATAATTCTTTAACATCCCCCCACACCCCGCTTCTCCATTCAATTACACTTGAACCATGCCAACTACAGAACCTCAGCCGAAACCCCTACAAATACGCTTGCTGTTCCTCTTGGAAGTCATGCCCTGCAGCAACTGCCTATCTCCAAACTCAGGGAGATCACCCAAACGCAACGCCACGGAATCAGACATGCAGAGCACACACGACTTCCGCGAGGGAGGGAAACGCGACCCGGGAAAAGTGCGCTCCTCGCCAGCCTCAGGACCATCCACCGGGGAGTGAGAATGGGAGGGGGTTCCCTAAAGGGAGGGGGAGAAAAGAACCCGACAGAGGAAATCCTTCCTTCTCAAGGAAAAAAAAAAAAAAGAGGCTGGATCTCCCGGCCAAGGGAAGCAAGCAGCCGGTGCTCGCCGAGGAGAAGAGGCAGACAGAGAGGGAGGGCCCTCTGCTAGGAAAGGCAGAAGGGAGGCACTTTCCGGGGTCCGGACGAGAGCCAGTCGCCTGGCTCCCGGGGGAGGTGAGGAGTGTCCCGTCGTCTGCCGAGGGGGACACCCGGCCCGCGAAGGGGCAAGCAGAGGCGGAGCAGAGTTCGCCTGCTGAACCCCGAGTCCTGTCGGGCAGGTGCCGCGAAGCCGCCGGCTTGGGGGGAAGGGAGAAAAGGGGGTGGAGATGGGATTCCCCCCTCTCGCAAGAGCTTTAGTGGAGGAGGCGCCCGGCCAACCCCGAGCAGCGTGCTTCAGACTGCGGAGCCGGGATCCCGCCGCCCGCCCCGGCAGCGCGGAGCCCTGCAGCGCCCGCCGCACCGGTCCCTTGGTCCCCGGGGGCCAGAGACTTTGGGCAGCTAAGGTTCGGGGGGCCTGACACCCCACCGGGCCTGCCCCAGCTCCCCGTGGGAGCACACGGGAACACCCGAATCGCCAGCAGCTCGCAGCGGTTGTAAAATACGTCCACCACCACCACCACCCCCCCAACCTCGGTCCCCCCTGCTCAGCCTGCCCTCTTCCCGAGGCCGCAGAGAAGCACCCCCGCGGGCGAGAAACCTCCGGCAAGTCCAGGGCAGTAGCCGTGGCGGCCTCCCCCGGACCTCCTCCCTCGGTTACCTGTGAGGACTCCGACGCGGATTTGATGGTCGTGGTTGGTGAGGATCATTCCCTCGGTCGCCATGTTTCCCAGCGCAGTCACCGCACTGACAGGAGCCGGGAGAAGCCGGAGCCCGGAGCGCGCCGGCCGGGAGCGCGCTTGCCTCGGAGAGCGCGAGAGCGAGGGCGCCCGGAGTGCGCGAGGCGAGCGAGCGAGCGAGCGGGAAGGAGGGGGCCGAGCGCCCGGGTGGCCTGCGTGGGGTTTGGGGGGGCTGTGGGGGGGGGAAGGCCGAGCCAGGAGCGCGCGGGTCCGCGGAAGGGGGGCGGAGTCGGGCCGCGCGACCCCGAGGCCGGCGGGGAGGAAGCAAGCGATGCCCGGGGTGGGAGTAGCGGCGGCCTCTCGGAAGACAGAGCGCGGAAGCGGCGGGGCCAAGGCCGGCGAGACCCAGAGGCTCTGCGGAGTTGTTGCGACCCGAGACGCCTGGATGGCGAGAGAAGGGAAGCACACGCTCTGGAGGTTGCGGGGGCGGACTCGGGGACGGGGGCGGAGCTACACCCCGAGGCGTGCAACTCGTGGAGAGTGGAGGGAGGAGTGCGAGCTCGGCTGCCGAGGGCCGGGAGCGGGAAGGAAGCCGGTCCGGCCTCGAGTGGGACCGGGGGAAGGTTCCTGGGCGCGCGAGTAGCGCGGGATTGGCTGGGCGGACACGGTGCGGGTGCGCGCGAGGCACGAACGCAGCAGCCTCGGCGGGGCCCCAGACAGAAGCAATCCCCCGCCGAGCCGGCAGCCTCATCCGCTCTCCGCCGGCTCTGCCCGCGGTTGGAGCCACTCCGGACCAGGTGCGGCAGCGAGGTGGCCTCCGCTCCTTGGCAGGCGCCGGAGAACCTGGAGGTGGCTTAGGAAGCTGCGCGGGTGGCAGGACGTTGGCCACTGGGACCAGAGTCCCCTCTCGGGCTGAGATAGGTTACCCGGTGCCGCCCCAGCGGTGACCCGCAGTCAACTCTATCCTGACGGGATTTCGATCTGACTTTGCTTTCGCCTCTTTCTCGGAGACAGCCTTCCACAGACTTCGCAGATGAAGCTTAGGTGTCTGCAGCAGGGCACGTGGAGTGGAGATCGCTGGCTTTCTCTCTCTCTCTCTCTCTCTCTCTCTCTCTCTCTCTCTCTCTGTAGGTTTGCTAAATACCCTTTTCTGGTTCTGTAATTTTTTTTTAAGTGCGTGTACGTGTTTTCTCGTTTGTTCGCCATAGTAAGACCTAAAAGCAAAACAAAAAAGTATCAAAAATTGTTCAATCATCTACTCTTAGTCTAAAATCTGTTATATGGTTATATGGGGTTTGTATTGTTCCAGTCAGAACATAGTATTACTCATCCTAGTCACTAAAGATTCACATTGTGTCTTTAAATAAGAGGACAAAAAGAAATGATGGGTGGAGTTGAGGAAGGATAAAATAATTCATTTTTGATTATATGTATAGCTAGTATTTCTGACAGTGGATTAAATGTTTAAGCCAGACCATGAACTCACCTCCCATAATTACTACCAAAGATCCTGGTGGCAAAAGAAGTCCTAACTGGTTTCAAAAGATGGTGATTGCTGAGAAAGTTTGCCCAAATGTGTCATTTATCTTAAACTAAAGATGAGATGAAATTGTTGACTACATTGTAAGCTTTCAAGCCTACTCTATTCTATGTGGTACATGTGAATTCTATATGATTGGAAAAGTTTCTTAGTATTTAGAACTTATAAACCTGACCACTAACAGGTTCCTTCAAACTTTAAAGAAGGTTAATAGATTAAATGGGCATGCCCTCCAATTCAGAATATTTTATAATTTTTCATGTGAAAATAACTAGCACTTTCACAAATCAATAACAACACAGGATTTTCTGCATCTATAATAGTAGTATTCGTGAATTTCACTTTCTTTTCTATACTGAGGCATGAACTCCGGGCCTCACACACACTAAGGAAGCATTCTACCACTGAACTAAGTCTCTGATGTAATTCATTAAGATGTAGTTGTGTAGGGGGAATATGATATAAGTTTTAAGATTACATGGATTATTATATTTTACTAAATATTAGCACTAAGATTACTGAAAGATAATGAAATGTTTAGTCAAGTATAGATGCTTGTCTTCAAATTATTTTGTTCAATACATATATTCCATAAGCTATAACAATTAAAATTTATACAAGAAAAACTTTACTGTCCCCAGTTTCTACAATTTTCCTTTCTGTGATTTCCATTTCCATATTATCTGTGGCCCAAAAATATTAAATAGAAAATTCAAGTTAGAAGATATATATGATCATATTTCATTGTATCCATATATGGTATTCAGAAAGATAAAGAAAATTAAATCAAAGTTCCTCAAGGTAAATCATTCAAAAGTTTTGAATGCACACCAGTGTTAGTATAATACAATCACAGGTGATTCCATTTGGTCCTGCCTGTACTGTGAATCATCCTGTTCAGGCCACCTAAGCAGCCCATCCCTTAGTCACTGAACATTATGTTAGTTGTCAGGGCAGCTGTCCCAGTATCAAGTACTTAGTGATAGCAATTCAGCTATGCCAAAGAGAAGCTGTAAAATTCGCTCAACAGTGAAAAAGTAAAAGCTCTCTGATGTTACTAATGTGTACAGTGAGAACTAATAAGGAAAGTGTATATAAGATTTGATACTGTAAATTTTCTAGTATACATTGGGAATATTGAAATCATAGTGGAATTGCCATATTACAGTATATGGCACTATTACTCTATAGAAACACCTCAATTTTTTTGTTTGTTTGTTTGTTTGTTTCTCTGTGTAGCCTTGGCTGTCCTCTAACTCACCCTATAGACCAGGGTGGCCTCGAACTCAGAAATTCGCCTGCCTCTGCCTCCCAAGTGCTGGGATTAACGCCCACCAACGCCCGGCGAAACATCTCAAAAGACATTCTAAAATTAAGTATCAAGGAAATTTTTCTGGACGGTAGAAGTAAAGTAGCAGTTTCAAACATTAGCAATTCGTCTTAGGAAACGCAGGACCAGGAAAAAGTTGAGTTTATTGTGAGGAATTGGAGTTGGCCAGGAGTTTATTGTGTTTATATGGATTTAATAATTAAAAATAAAAGTTTACCATCTAAAACAACATAAAAGGTAAACAGTTTCATTATGAAAGTGAAATATGTTCATCAGAAAAAATGAAATTTAAGGGTTTTTTTTCTAGAAGTAGTGTATTTATGCTTTACTAACTTCTGCTTTTCCTTTCACTTATCAGAATTTCAATATAAGTAAGGCAAAGTCTTACTGAGCTTTGCTGGGGCAAGAAAATACTCAGCCCTAGACACTTCCAGAGTGGATTATACCCCTAAGGCTTAGTTCATAGTGTCTCTCCTGACTAGATAATGCCCAAAACTAAAACTGACTCCATTAAGAATGTGTTTGAGTACCCTTTCAAATATATTTAATACCACCAAATAGTGTACTTTCCAGTGGATAAAATGGTGGACGTTGTATATATTTTTCTACAATTAAAAAGTTGGGTAGAAAGCTTTGATTTTAGCCAGTATTTTCCTCAAAGAAAGCGCAGTCACCATCAAGATGAACTTCAGGTTGCATCGTTATCCTAGGATCATCATGACTAAGTCTCGTAAACTCTGGGCTAAAGTACACATTTATGTCTCATACCTCTGAGGCTAGAAATCCAAAATCAAATTCCAAATTTACTTGGAAGTAAAACTCCACATCCTCTGAAAACTCTAAGAAAAAACATTTCTTTAGCTGTTAGGTCCACTCTTATTCCTAGCCCCTTAAATTAGCTTCTTTTATTATTGCAGAAACAAAATGACAGACAAAAGCAACTTACAAAGTGTCTGTTTGGGCTCCTTGGATGGTAGTAATAGTATTAGGAGCTGTGGCAGCAGGTTACATTGCATCTTGAGGAAACAGGGTGATAATGGTGGTACTCAGCTAGCTGTCTCCTTTATCAGGCCAGGACCCCAACCCAGGGAATGATACTACCAAGTTACAATGGCTCTTCCTCCTCAGCTATCCTACTACAGAGAATTCTTCAGACACCTGCCTTAGGGCTTTGTTTTCATGGTGATTCTAAATCTCATCAACTTGACAATCAAGACTGATCATCACACCCTCAGCTTTCTCTACCTTTTTCCCTGAGGGTCCCAATATATACCACCACCCATGTATTCTCCCATTGATAGAGAGTAGATAAGTTCTCAGGTCTATACTGAAAATTTGCAAATGTAGAAAATCATGACTTATTTATATAGTTTCTTATTTGATATAAAGGAAACCTGGGATGAAAACAAAAAAAAAGGTTCTGAATTGTAAAGAAAGCCAATTTTTTTCTTAATAGAAAAAAAAATGTAGAATGACATACTTATAAAAAGAAGGAACTACTGCTAGATAAAAGAAGTGAAAGTTTTGTTAAATAATATTAAATTATTTTATGTTGATTTTATTGATAATATATAATTGTGTAATGATAAAGTTAGAGTAATTAGCATGTCTGTCACTTCAAACATTTACCATTTGTGCTGAGCATTCTAAATCTACTTGTATAAGTATTTTTCAATATACATTAGTGTTAGTTACAGTCTACTGTGATGTACAATTAAATGACAAACCTTTTTCTTCTTATCCAGTTACAACTTTGTATTTGTTTATTCTACTCTCCTCATCTCTTCCATGTCCCCTCACCATTCTGTGGTGACCATTGTTCTTACTAACATGAGAGCAGTTTCAGATTCCATATATGAATGAGATCATGTAGAATTTGTCTTTCTATGTCTAACATTTCATTTTACATACGGCTTTTCTGGTTCATCATATTAACTTAGATGCATGATTTTCTTTTTATCACTAAATATTCTATTGCACATGCATTTCACATCTTCATCCATCCATCTGTTGTTGGACACCTAGCTTGATTCTCTGTCTTAGCTATTGTGACTGGTTATGGAATAAACATGGAAGTGCAGATGTCTCATTAATATTCTAATTTCATATCCTCTTTTTTTAATCTTTCTGGTTTTGTTGGCTTTTTAACATTTGTTCTCCCTCCACCCCCCGGGTGTATGCATGTATACATATCTATCTGTTGGGGGGGGGTGATGGGAGGGCAACTTGGGGGAATTGTCTTCTTCCACTTTATAAATTCTAAGGATAAAACGCAAGTCCTCAGTCTTGGCAGGAAGCACTCTAACCTGCTGAGCCTTCTCTTCCTGAGCTGATCTTCCTGTTCTGAGGAACCCCATAGTATGTCCAGTAATCAGTACAAGTTTACATTCCTACTGATACTGAGCTCCCTTCATATGTCCACCAGCATTTATGTCTGTCTGTTTAGGTGAGATTTTCATGGTTTTAATTTTCATTTCTCTGCTTTATATGCCTGTTGCCTGTTTTCATATCTTCTTTTGGATAACTAATGAAGTCTTTTGTCATGTTTCTAACTGGATAACTTGGTTCTGCTATTGAGTTTCTTGCATCATCTGGATATTTAATCTCTTGTCAGATGTACAGTCTTCATGTATTTCTCCCACTCTATACTTTTTTCCCCTGGTGTTTGTCTTGCTTCTTAATTTGATATCATCCTTAGTATACTATATGCGTGCCAGGGATCAAACTCAGGTCCTTAGGCTTGGCAACAGGCACTTCTGCCCACTGTGCCATCACCAACCTGCCCCCACCCTCAACATCACTTTCTGAAGAGACATATGTCCTCAGCCACATGGTTACGAGTGAGATGGCTTCAGTCTTACTGCAACTTGATATGCCATGTTTGATTGATATCCATGGGCGGTCTGCCCTTTTCTGAAGGAATGGAGGAGTGGTGGATTTGGAAGTGGGACAGACTGAGAGGGGAGGAGGGAAGGGAACCCAGTGAAGTGGCTGTGGATGGATAAATTTACTTCTGTGCTCTCTGTTCTGTTCCACTCGTCTGTGTGGCTATTTTTATGTCAGTATCATGCTGTTTTGGTTACTACAGATTTGTAGTATTTTGAAGTCATATAGTATGATACCTTCAGCTTTATTCTTTTTGGGATTTGTTGATTTTGAGGTCATTTATGACTCCAAATTTTAGATTTTTTTTTTTACTTTTTCTATTAATGCAAAGAATAAATATCATTGATACTTTGATAGCAGTTGCATTTAATCCTTAGATCTCTGGGTAATGGAGATATTTAACAATATTTTAAATTTTTCCAAACAAATCAATGTTTTATAAATATCAGTGAAAATCTTCATCTTTTTGGTTACATTTATTCCTGAGTATTTTTGTAGCTATTTATAAATGGTATTGTTTTATTTTTAACAATAATTTAAATTTTTTATTTATTTCTTATTTATATGTATGTGGGGCCTACTTGTCTATATGTGTACCATATTGTGCAGTGCCCTCACAGTCCAAAAGATTCCTTTGGAACTGGAATTTCAAATCATTGTGAATTGTCTGGAAACCAAACCTGGGAACCTCTACAAGAATAGCAAATACTTTGTTTTGTTTTGTTTTGTTTTTTGAGACAGGGCTTCTCTGTATAGCCCTGGCTGTCCTGGAACTCACTCTGTAGACCAGGCTGTCCTCGAATTCAGAAATCCACCTGCCTCTGCCTCCCAACTGCTGGGATTAAAGGAGTGTGCCACCACCGCCCAGCTAGCAAATACTCTTAACCATAGAGCCATCTCTTCAGCCCCAGGATTGTTTTCTTAATTTCCTTTTTAGATAGTTCATTTTTAGTGTTGACAAACACTATATTGTGTACTTTCAAATGGATAGTGGTGAAAATATAGCAAACTTAAAGTTTTTGCCTAGCATAAGCAAATATCTGGATTTGGGCATAAACACTTGACAAGTAAATAAAGCTTTTAAAAAGAATAAAGTAACTGATTTTATATGTTGTCTTACATCCTGTGACCTCACTGAATCAGTGGTGACAGATCTGGAGACTGTGCTTTCAAGGCTGTGGTGTGTAAAATCACACCATTTGCTAACAGGGAAAGCTAGACTGATGGCTTTCCTGTGTGAATATTCTTTTGTTTGGTTGGTTGGTTTTTTCTCTTGACTAACTGCCCAGCTAGAACGTTCAGTGAATAGATGTAATGGAAACGAGCATCCATAGCTTATTCCAGATCTTAAAAAGGCTTCATTTAGTGTGATGTCACTGGTGGGTTTATACTCTTGACTCTGTTATCTTAAAATATGTCTTCTAGAGATATATTTTTTAGAATTTTTATATGAAGGGTTGTTGGACTTCATCAACTAATTTTCCTACGTCTAGTTTTTGTCTTGTCTTACTATACTGAGTATTGTTTCACATAGATTAAACCACCCTTGTGTCCCTGAGATGAGTGTCACTTGGTACAAGTATATTTTTCATGTGCCATGGCCTTTAGTTTGCTGCTGATGGAAATTTTTGAAAATATTTTCATCCAGGATATTGACCCATGATATTCAATTTTCTTGAGTACTTTTAGAAGTAGTCATCATTTTTAAATCACTGTAGAATTCATCCACGAAGCCATCAGGTCCTAAAACTACTTTTTTCCCCAGATGTTTCATCAATCAAACTTTAGGATTTTTGGTTCAGATTTTTCTTTTTCTTAGTAGTTAATTTTGGCATATGGTACATAGATGAAATCTTTTTTTTTTTTTTTTACCAATTTTGAATTATTTTCTAGTTCCTTCAATTCATTCTTGCTTACATAATTGTGATTATTTTCATTTTATGATATAGACATTTATTGGTATAAACTTCCTTTGATGCTGTTTTTGTTATGTACATAGGTTTGAATATATAGTATTTCTATTTTCATTCCCTTTCAAATGATTTTAGTTTCTCTTAATTTTTCTCCTTGACCCATTGGTTATTCAGATATGCATTGTTTAGTTTCTATGTATTTGTAATTTCTGAAGTTTCTTCTGTTGTTTTCTTATACCATTGTTGTCAGAAAAAAAATATTTGGAATGATTCTCGTATCTAAAATATGTTAAGGTTTTCTTGTAGACTAACATATGATCTAATTAGAAGACTTACACTGAGGAAAAAAAAATGTGTGCACCAAACCTGTAGGGTGGAATGTTTTAAACATCTCATAAATCCATTTTGTTTAGAGTGTAGTTTAAAAACAAAGTTTATTTTTCTGTCTGAATGGAATGTTGAAATCTGTTTACTAGATTATAATGTCTATTCTTTAGATGTAATAACAACTGCTTTATATATGGATGTATTTCAATGTTAGTTGTGTATATACCCTTCATTGAATTTATTCTTTGAGTATTATATAATCATTTTATGATATTTTACTTAAAGACTGCTATATCTCATATAAATATACTATCCATGCTTTGTTTTCATTCACATTTTCATGGAATATTTTGTTTATTCAATTTCAGTATGTGTGAAAGTTTATAAGTAAAGTCAGTTTTTTGTAAGCAAAGTATTATTGGATCCTGTGTTTTTATTCATTCATTTGACCATTTTATAGCTTTAAATTTTTATGTACTATTATTACATGTGTGTGAATACATAGGAATTTTGGGGGTATACATACCACAATGTATGTGTGGAGGTCATAGGACAGCCGTTTTTCATGGGATCAAACTCAGCCCAGTCAGGCTTGCCTTCAAGAGCTTTTACCCTCTGAGCCATCTCACTGGACCTCTTTAACTTTTAATTGGAGAGTTTATTTGATTTACACTCAAAATTGTTATTGACATATGAATACTTACTTGCTGGGTTATAATTGCTATAGGCTCTTTGATCCTTTTATCATTTGTTGTTGTTTGCTAGTTTTCTATAGTAATAAGCTTTTATTTTTCTGTCTCAATTTTCTATATTCTGTAATTTTCCCTTTGTAGCTACTCTACCAGTTCAACCCTTTGACATTGTGATAAGATGTCATTTTAAAATGTATTGAGCTACATTCATATTTATCCTAGGATTCATATATCCCAGGGGCTGCAAGTTGGACACCCATACATAAAACTCATATTTAAAATATAATGATTGTTGATGTAGAGATGGCTCAATGGCTAAGAATACTTAATTCTTTTGGGGGGGAGGGGTGTTTGGTTCTATCCCTGGGCATTCTGGCTTCTGATTCCTAGACCTCCAGGTAGTATCAGTGGCATGAGTCTCAAGTTGGACCAGTCATTGGCTGGCCACTCTCACAAGTTCTATACCACCTTTACCCCAGCACATCTTGTAGGAGGACAAACTGTAAATCAATGACTGTGGTTGGGTTGGTGATCCAGTCCCACTAGAAGCCTTGCCTGATTATAGAAGAGCACTCATTATTGCAGATGATCTGGGTTCAATTCCTTGCACCCACATAGCTGCTCACAACTGTGCATAGCCGCAGTTTTAGGGGATCCAATACCCTCTTCTGTGACCTCCATAGGCACAGCACACAGTGCACAGACATATATGCACAAAATACCCATACACATTAACTAAACAAACAAACTTCTTACATAGTTGGGCAGCTAGGCCTGGTGGTACACACCTTTGATCTCAACCCTCAGGAGGCATAGACAGGCAGATCTTTGTGAGTTTGAGGCCAGTCTGGTGTACATAGTGAGCTTCAGGACAATGGGGCTATGTAGAGAAACCCTGTCTCAAAAAAGCCCAAGAGACAGAAGGGGGTTGAATAAAATAGTTGGGAGCCTGAAGAGATGGCTCTGGTCAAGAACACTGCTTGCTCATCCAAGGGACCTGACCCAGTTTCAGTTTCCAGAATCTACATGGTGACTCTGTAACTCCAATGTCAGGGAATCCAACTCCCTCTTCTGGCCTCTGTGGACACCAGGTACATACATGGTTACACAAGTGCTCTCAACCACTGAGTCATCTCTCCAGCCCCCTCTTAACTATTTTAAATAACACTCAGAAATATCTATTTAAAAAACAAAACAAACCCCTCCCATTTATCAAAGATACACTTGTTCTTGCAAAGGATCAGGTTGAGTTCCCAGTATCCATAAGGTGGCTTGTGACTCTCTTAACTCCAGTCTCAGAGGGTCTAATGTCCTTCATCTAATCTTCTCAAGTACCAGGCACATACATAATACACATACATATAGGCTGGCAAACAGTCATATATATAAATTGTTTAAAAAGACAAATTCCTAGGAGCCATACCTAGGTGTTTAAAATTTTATGGCCTTAATTTAGCTCTATATACTTTGTGTTCCTTAATGACTTTATAGATATAATTACCATTGATAACTTTCACTAGGTGTTCCAAAGGTTATATTCTACTCTGAGTAATATGTTACTGTGAATTTGATTATGAGTTTATATACATTAGTGAAATTTGTACTTTCAAATGTGTTTATGTTAATAAAACTACTTCTATTTCTTGTTGAAGCACCTTCAATTTTTTAGAATGCCAGGCTAGTAGCTTACCCTTTGCTTGTTTGAGAATATATTCATTAAAAATGAAAAAAACTGAAAGATGACTTTTCAGGGCATAATATTCTTGGCTGGCTTCATTTTTTTCTTTTCTGTTCTCTTCTAGCCTGCAAGGTCTCATCTGAGAAATCTGCTAATATTCTCATAGGGACTTCCTTATATGTAACTATGTTTCAGTCCTCTTTCACAGTTCTTCCTTGACTTTTGAAATTAGTGTTCATCAGAGAAGAGCTGGGAGATTTTTTGAGTGTCAAGAATATGGCTGCCCCTCAAGAAATTGGAGGCCCCAGGGAGTTTAGAGGTCTGGTGGGGTGGGAGTGGGGATGGGGACATCCTCGTGGAGACAGAGGGACAGGGAGGTGGTATGGGTTGTGGAACAGTTGGAGGGTGGACAAGGAGGGGAACAAAATCTAGAGTGTAAAAAAATAGAGTATAAGTGAAACACAACAACAAAGAATATGGATGACCTGACCTCCCCTATGACCTGGGAATCTCTTAGCTATTATTTAACACCTTCTGAGCCTTTGTCTTTTATCCCTGTAGAATTTCCATAACGTAAAGATTTGATTGCTTAACTATATCCCTTAAGTCCTATAGTTTTTAATTGCTGTCTTATCATCCATTGTTTTTGGAATATTTCAAAAGACATTAGAAATTAACATTTAGAAATTCTTGATTTTGTTTGCTAGTGATCATCCCAGTTAAATGTATATTAAATTCATTCATTGGATTCTTTGGTTCTAATGTTTCTACTTGGCTTTATTGTGTGAAGCCTCTGTTGAATTTGTTATTCGGGTAAGAATTGTTTTTTTTTCTGATTTTATTAACCTGTTTATATTCTCTTGTATCCATCAGAGTTCTCATATGGTCATTATTTTTAATTCACTCTAAGGCAATTCACAAATTTTTCATTTCCTTAGAGTCATTTGTTGGATAACTGCTAAGCTTTTAGGGTGGTGTCATAGTTTCTTGCTTTTCAACTTTCTTGTACCCATGTTGTTATATGTCTAGTAGTAGGCTCGCCTCCTCCAGTTCTGTAGAGTGGTTCTCACAGACAAAGACATACACCTGTAGGTATGTTTTAAGATAGCAGTTGGGTAGAACGTACTGGCTTTTAAGTATGGACAGTAGGGAGTCTCTACTGCCCTTTTTCAGCTATGTTCAATTTTAGGTGTTGGTGAAATGCTTTAGTTGCCTAGGCTGTGGGAATTTGTCATATTGGTCTGCTAGCTCTGGGTAAGGTTTCCCTGCAAATAGTGAACACAACCATTAGGGGTGTGTGTGGCCAATCTGGATTTGGTTCCCCTGCTTCCCAGGACTACCAAGGACTAGTTTCTTTTGGACACAGTACAATGTGAGTCAGTGGTAAAGCGCTGGATGTGGGTTTCAACAGGCCATGGTTGGTGGGTTTCAATAGGCCGTGGTTGGTAGGTTTTAACAGGCCATGGTTGGTGGGTTTCAACAGGCCATAGTTGGTAGGTTTCAACAGGCCGTGGTTGGTGGGTTTCAACAGGCCGTGGTTGGTAGGTTTCAACAGGCCATGGTTGGTGGGTTTCAATAGGCCGTGGTTGGTAGGTTTCAATAGGCCATGGTTGGTGGAATGCCTCTTAGTCAGGGATATATGTTATTAGTTCCTCTGTGGGGATGGTATCTTACCATGTGTGAAGTTTAACTTGGTATAATGGAAGGGAAACAGTTGCTACTAATCAGAAAACTATACCAGACTGATGATGCATCCAGTGTCAGGATGACAGGTTAACAGGCAAAAGTGATAGTGACAGCGGTAGAAAACAACATAGATTCCTCCTTGGGTAATGTCTAAGCTCCAGGCACCTGTCAGTACTGCAAGGCTCTCTCCATCAGTAAAGACTATGTCTATGATGATAATGGGGTGCCACTCTTGGCTTCCTGACTACCTCTTGCTCGTGTCAGAAGTATCTCTTCATTCTAAGTTGATCTCAACTGATACAACAACGCAGCAGAGAAAGGGACATTCCATTCTGTTTTGTGGGGTCATCCTTAGCGCTCCTGTCCCACAGTGTACCTACCACTTCCCTGCTAGACTCCAGTACTTGCACCTCACATATTCGATCCCCTAAAATAGTTGTTTATGTTTTGGTCCTTTTGATTGGGAGCACAGGCATTCATAACCTGCAGTTAGCCATCTTGCTGATGCCCCCGGTGTTATTTCTAACTGATTTCTTAAGAGTTCTTTGTCTATTATGCCTCTGCTTATTGAGGATTTAATCTATACAATTCCAAGTGTGAAAACTTTCATGGGTTATGTTCAAGCTAGCTTTCTTCAAATCAGAAGCATAATGTTTGCCTTAAATCATTCATTGGTTTCCTAATGAAGAACTTAGCTTAAAATCTAACTTTAGAGAAAAAAAAATTTCCCTATAATATGAAAGTCTTGCCCCCAAAGAAGTGGCTCAGTGCTTAAGAGCACTGGGTCTCTTCCAGAGGACACAGGTTCAATCCTAGCGCCCACACGGCAGCTCATAAACTTCTATAACTCCAGTTCCAAGGGATCTGATGCCTTCTTCTGGTCCCTGCCTGTGCATGGATATATGTGGTACATAAGACATTCATGTAGGCAGAACACACATATACATTAAAATAATTTGAGTGAAGAGTGATGTGGAAAAAAATGTTATAACCTAAGATATCTTACTTTCTACCAAATAACTGGTAACTGGAGAAAATATGGTTTATAAAGCATTTGTTTTTTCTTTTTTAAAACAAACATTTAAAAAAAAGCTCTAAAACTTAGGGAGCATAGGTGAATTTGTAAAGGAAAATATTTCAGCTGCCCTAAAATTTTTCATTTTACCAAGTATGATGTCTAATCTTAATGTCAATTTATTAGATGAAAAAATAAAGACCTAGGAGATTCGTACAACATACCTCTGGGTGAGTACCAGAATTTCCAGATATTTACTAAGACAGGAAAGGCCACCCTGTATATGGCCTACTCCATCTCAGTCTCATAGACAGAGGCCCGGCTAGAACAAAATGGTCAAAGGAGGAAAGCAGCTAGCATGGTCATGAGGTGAGGAGATCTCGTCCCCACCCCCACCTTCCCACAAAAGAACCATCATGTAATAATTATATTTGTACCTACCTGCATATCTCCTGAAGTAGAATTAATTGGTTGTAGGGTAAGTCTAACTTTGTTTTCCTTCCATGCCCTCCTCTTTTGTAACGACAATGGACCCTATGAAGCAATACGGACTTTGAATTGGAAGCAGTTTAGGCTTCTCCTAAGGTGCCAGAGAGGCTGTTAGATGTTTGCCTGGGATGTAACAGATTACAGACATCTCTCCCTTTGAAATGTCCTCCAAAGTGGATAGAACTTACTTAATACTGAAGGCGAGCTTCATGCCTAGCTATGAGAAGAGAAATTTTAAAATGCTACACTATCACCTTCTTTCTGTCTGATGATTGTAGTTCTGTACTAAAGATAGCATTGGCCTTGCTACATTTAGGAAAGTAGGTAAACATTGCTAGTTACTTTATGGTCATTGCAAAAGGCAATTTGGGGGATGAAATGTCAGCAAATGTCCTCTGAAAAGTTAGAAAGTCAAGACCCTGCAAATGAGATGTTATATGAATAGCATCTCCCAAAAAGATGGTTTATAAATGTTTTGCTTTTAGGACAGGGTTTCCCTCAGCCTGCCTTGACGTTTTGTTTTGTTTTGTTTTGTTTTGTTTGTAAATCTTTGGGGGCTGGAGAGATGACTCAGCAGTTAACAACAGTCCTTTACCCACATCAGGTGGCTTACCTATAATTCCATATCCAGGTATCCAACACCCTCCTCTAGCCTCTGTGGAGTATGCATGTGGCATACACACACACACACACACACACACACACACACACACACATTTTTTTAAAGTGTTTTTTTAAAAAAATCTAAGTACAGCCAAGGATATTAGGTGTTTTATTATCAAAGAAACATACTGTAATATGCATACTAATAAAACAAATGATATTTCAAACATAAATACTCAGTGCTCACCAATTCTGTTCACCATAATTTGAGTAAGAGATATGAATACCTTATGTATAGGCATACTCTTAACTCAATAGGAAGATATACCTGTGTTTTCGTTTTTATGTTTTGTTTTTCTTTTGTAGGGGTATATTCCTGGCTGACCTCAAATTCACTGTGTAGCCACGGAATACAAGGGATGACTTTGAACTTCTGATCCTCCTGTCGCTACTTCCTGAGTGCTAGAATTATAGTTGTATATGTTGTGTAATTTAAGTTGATATTTGGTTTATCATTTAATCTCTTAAGAGTTTTAGTAACTGCTCATCTTTTGGCTAAGTTAACCAAATAAATTTATTTGTGCCCATAAACCTGAGAACCATATCTTTCATTTATCAGAGTTGACACCATTTGGTAAATAGCCAGTCAATCTAGTAGATAGATGACTGTGTATTGTCATCAATGAAAGTCAGAGGCTGATGTGAATTTTTTTTTTAATGATGTATTGAAGAACCTGAAAAATTTTAGAGCATTCGAAGGAAGTAAAGATGATAAGTCTGAGTGATATTGAACTTGAAATATCAAGCTTTGGAGATAATTAGGCAGGATTGCAATATGAAGCCAAGGTTGACTTTGAATGCATGACGTCCTTGCTTCCTATCTCCTTGAGTAGCTCTGAGTTTACAGGTGTGTACCACCACATCCAGCACAACAGGACTCATTCCTAAAGAAAATTAAAACCTCTGCTAGCAAGCAAACCAGATTGTTTCATACTTCAATTAACAATTATACTAATCTCAATTCATTATAGTGGTTAAAAAAAAATTCTAATACACACTCAAAGGGTACTCTTTTAATATAGTGTTAAAGTTAAAAGTCTAAGGCCCTTAGGTTAAATGAAAAGTTCAAGGTAGTCAGCAGTAGTTAGATTTTATATATTGTGTTCTGTTCTCATGGCTCTGTCTAACATAATTGGTTTCAAAAATCTCAGGTCTGCCAGAGTCTCTCAGGATCTAAGTTAAGAGGTGGTTTTCTTGAAACAGAATGTGGATTATATACTCAGCTAACTCAGTTGGCAGAACATGAAACTAATCATCTTAGGGCATTGGAGAGTCTTGTTTTTATAGTCATAGGGGAAGATGAGTTAGACTGGAATGGAACCTGGCAGTAATAATATCTGCACTCTGGTAGCCAGCACTGGCTTGAATTAACTATAGGTCTTTAGACACTTTTCAAGATATCTGAAGTTCAGTTTCATTTTTTTGTAAAGTGAAGGAATTTTATACTTAAATTGCTAATATTCCATGAACTCATAAACCTTTTCCAGTTAAAAAGTACATTTCAAAAAATCTGCCGGGCGGTGGTGGCGCACGCCTTTAATCCCAGCACTTGGGAGGCAGAGGCAGGCGGATTTCTGAGTTCGAGGCCAGCCTGGTCTACAGAGTGAGTTCCAGGACAGCCAGAGCTATACAGAGAAACCCTGTCTCGAAAAAAAAAAAAAAAAAAACACAAAAAACAAAAAATCTTCCAGGGTTCAGTGAGGTCGCTTGGCACCTGCTCCCAAGCCTGACAACCAGAGTTTGGTCTCCGGGACAAGTATCGTGGAAAAAGAGAACTAGAACTGACTTGCACATCACACCACACATACAAAATTATTTTAGGAAAATTTACCTTTCTCCTATCTGCATGCAGTCTCCTTTACCTCAATAATTGTGTCCTTTACTGTGCAGAAGCTTAATTCAATTAAATTCTATTTTTCAATTCTTGCTATTTTGTCCTGAGTTATTGAAATCCTATTCTAGAAGCCATTGCCTGTTTCTGTATCTTAAGATACTTTCCATATGATTTCTTTAAGCATGTCAATCTTTCATCTTACATTAAGAATTTTGATCCATTTTAAATTGATTTTTATACAGAGAATGTATACAAAGAGGTCGTTTCAGGCTTCTTCATGTAGAAATCTAGTCTTCATAGCCCTATTTGTTGAGGAGATATCTTCTAATATATGCTTTGGGTACCTTTGTCAAGAATCAGGTGGCTGTTGATATCTGGATGTATTTCTGAGTCCTCTGATGTTATATTGGTCTATGTGACTTTCTGTGACGACACAATATTGATTTGTTACTATAGCTTCCAAAATCAGATATTGTGCTACTTCCAGCATTGCTCTTTCTACTTAGAATTGCTTTGGCTATTCAGAGTCTTTTGTGCTTCTACTTGAATTTCATGATTCTTTTTCCTGGTTTTGTGAAGAATTTTGCTGGAATTTTGATAGTATTATGTCAATATGCAGAATATATAACGAACTCAAAAGGTTAGACATGAAAATGTAAATTTAGAAATCTATTTTCAATAAAAGAAAAAAACAATAATTAAATCAGTACATGATTAAATAAATTTAAAAGAAAATAGTTCTTGAAGTATAAGTAGCCAGGAAATACATGGCAGAAAACCATCTCAACTCCTTAACTGTAAGGAGATCAAATTAAAACCACACTAAGATTCCATCTCAGCCCAGTAAGAATGACTCTCATCAAGAAAAGGGAGGAGGAGACAGAACAACTTTTATATTGTCGGTGAAGAAGTAAATTCATCAGCCACTATGGAAATCAACATAGAAACTATTCAAAAAAAAATTAAACTTAAGGTCAAGCAAAATGGTTCAGCAAGTAAAATCAGTTGTCATGTGTTTGAGCAGAGTTCCATCCCTGGAACCTACATAAAGGTGAGGAGACTTCGGTTCTTTAAAGTTTTCCTTTGACTTTTACACATACACCATGGCACATATCCACCCACCCCCCACACACAAAAAGTAACTTTTTAAAAATAAAAAATAAAAAAGTAACTTTTTAACAATAAGACTACTACCTGATCATGTCATAATAGGCTTGAGTGCATGCAAAGGGCCCAGAGTTAGCATACAGTAGAAATACCTGCACATTCTTATCTATGCAACACTGCTTCTAAAAGCTAAATTACAGGGCCTGCCTAAGGTCCCATTGATGGAAAAATGGGTAAAAGAAATGTGTATATATGCGAAGGATTATTGGGCCGTAAAAGTAAAAGTATGTCATTTTTGGGAAAACGGATGTAAAATGGATATAGATAGCTTTGAAGTGAAATAAGCTAGACAATGAAAGACAAGGTTTCAGGGTTGTCAAGGTTGCTAGGTTCTTTGTGTGAAGATGCCATGATGAAACCCATCACTTCGTGCAACTAATATGTGATAGTTTTAAATTTATCTTTAAAATTCATTTTAACATGTTTTTAAAGAAGTATTTCTTTATTTTATGTTCATGAGTACACTGTAGCTCTCCAAAGGCATACCAGAAGAGGGCATCGGATCCCATTACAGATGGTTGTGAGCCACCATGTAGTTGCTGGGAATTGAACTCAGGACCTCTAGAAGAGGAGTCAGTGCTCCTATGCAGAAAACCATCCCCCCAGTCCCCTCATTTTAACATGTTTTAATTGACATAGAGTTATATCAGTTTTCTCCCTCCTTTTCCTCACTTCAGCCTCTTCTATGTCTCCCTGACTCTCAAGCTTATCGTCTCTTTTTCTTTGAATATTATTGTTAAAATAAATATATTTGTGTATGTATACGCACAAATATAAAACCTACTGAGTCTGTTTTTGTTGTTTGTGTATATATTGTTTCAGGGCTGACCACTCTACACTGAACAACCAATGGGGGCTCATCCCTAATTTTCCTTCTTTCAGTAGTTACTGGTTACAAGTAACACTTTAAAGGGGCCTGGAGAGGGGTACCAAGTGCGCGCTACTCTTCGAGAGCGAGCCTAAGTTCGGTTCCCAACACCCACATCAGATGGTTCATAATTGAAATTACAATTCCATGGGAATATAATGCCTCTGTTCTCTGCAGACACCAGCATGAGCATTCAAGTGCATGATCGCCCCCCCCCATGAGATACATAATTAAAATAACTTAAAAGTCATTTTTTAAAAAAATAAAATGCATTTTAAAATTTTAGTTTTCACCTCAGCAAAAAAGAACAATTAATATGGCTTATTTAGCTTATTACCAGGAAAGTACTATTTTTTTATTACTTTTATTTTTTAATAAAAATACTTGAGGGAACAACTTGGTCACATGGCCCCATGAACTTTGGAAAGACATGACAGCAGTAGAAGTATATAGAATTTCTTTTCCTTTAATGGCAAACAAAAAGTAGAGAAAAGCACCTTCAATGGCACATAGCATAGGGCTTATTACTTCCAGCTAAGCCCTATGCACATCTAAAGTAGCAGCAGTAGCTATGGGCCGCTGGCTATGGGCTCATTTGACACTTGAGCTTTGGGTACCACTTCATATTTAAGCCATAATAAATCCTTGTACAATGTCATTTAATAAACTTTTGTTAAATCCTAGGTACTATGCAAACTCATTAAAATGAAAAGATGAACAAGATAGTTCTGTATCTCAAAGAGTTTCATCATCTGGTGTGAGAGAAACCTCGGTAAACCGATAATTGCAATATAATTCATCAAGTGAATTATAAGTAAGATATAAGTAAGAACTGAGAATAGGAATTCTCAAACCTAGCTAGATGTGGTAGTGCCGGCCTTTAATCCCAGCATTCTAGAGGCAGAGGCCAGCCTAGTCTACACATTGAGTTCCAGGAGAGCCAGTACTACACAGTGAGACCCTGTCTTAAAAACAAAACAAAAAAAACTCTCAAACCTGAATAACATTAGAATTTTCTGAGGATCTTACTTTTAAAAATTACATGTTTTGCCTTATCTCTCAAAAAAATTGATTTAAATAACCTGGGGGGTGAAAATATGCTATTTTCCAGAGTCTACAAGGAGATCCTAATACACACTAAGGATTGAGAATCACTGAGATAGAATAAAGATAACAAACTTCGTTCTTAAGAAAAGTAGGAGCCACGCACATTACTGCCTTTAATCCTAGGACTCAGGAGGCCAAGGCACATGGATCTCTGTGAGTTCAAGGACAGCCTGGTCTAGTGAGTTCCAATGCTGCATAGCAATGTTCTGTCTCAAAAAACAAACAAACAAACAGAACCCAACAACAACAAAAAAACATACTCCACCAGTATAGGGGCCAGTGTTCACATCCCCAGAACGTGGTAGTGTATGTCCCACAGCAAGATAGGAAGAGGACACAGTAGAATCGTCCAGGAGCTCTCAGGCCAATTAGCCTGGTCTCTGCATCAGTGATGAATAACACATCCTGTCTCCAACAAGATGGAAGGTTGACCTCTGACCTCTACATGTACACCACGGCACATGCACACACTTAACACAGAGCTTAAAAACAAAAAGGGCCGTCGTCAAGCAGAAAAGAAGAAAAGGATCTTCCAGCTTTGTACCTAAAAACTCATGATCCATCGGGGAAACTGGACATAGTTCCATAGGACTGTGAGGGAAGGAAAACAGTGAACTCTGAAACCGGGGAGTTAGGCAGGAGGCAGCTCAACTATTGTCCGTGAAGGAATTTGGACTTCATAATAAAAATGATGGAGAATGACGTAATCTCATTTCTCTTAAAGAAAGAAGAAAAAAAAAACAGCTTGTATGGTCCTGTGAAAGATGGATTGGACAGCCTGGAAGCAGGAATGCCAGTTAATAGACTGTGGTAACAGTATAAGGTATTCCGGGATTAGATAGCAAGGAAACGGCCCACGAAGCAGTGCCACATGAGCGAGTAAGAGCCATCCAGGGGATAGAGTTTTCTTTAATTTTCACCTAATGCTTGCCAGCAGTGGTCAGCCCAGAAATAAATACTTCAGAGGTAGAAAAATGTCTGTGAATTTAAACTATAAGCAATGTGATTTGAAACTCAGTCATTTCACCCAAAATTTACCAACATAATTAGTGGCTAATTATAATACCTGTACTCGAGTCCCAACATGCTTAGGGCCAAAATGCGCAACATCTCTTCCCCGGCTTGGTGGTAAAATGGAAGAACAGAACTAAAATAAAGGCTTGAGAGATTTTAGTGAACAGAAAGGCTGTGCCTAGTCTTCAAATCCGTCCAAAGCAAATGTAGTGAAAGCCTTCTAATCCTTCAGCGCTTCGTCTGGCGTTGACGTCAGAAAAAAGAGCCTCTGTCCTACATCATCATTCTGACTTTCTCCAGTTCCTCCTCGTTGTTCTGTGTAATTCTTTGATCCTGGGATTCTCTTTAACACAGAAGGAGAAGAACAAGAAGAGAGGGGGCAGTTAAAGCAGGTGTTTGCAGATCTAAACAATCCTAAATTAGAATGCTAAGTAAATGCAGTGCAGGGCCGGGGTTGCTGCTTACAATAGAGCTCTTGGCTACCATGCACAAAGCCATGGGTGGGATTCTCAACATGGCCAAAGCAGAGCGATAAATGTATAAACGAAGAAATGTTTTGCAAAAATGTATACCCATTATCTAAGACTTTTAAGATTGGAGTGGCTCTGCAGTTGTTTTAAAAGTTATTCTCTCACCATATCAAGTTCATTTCTGTTGCTTGTTGTTCTCGGTGTAGTTGTAGTACCCATTTTACCTGAAGGAAAACATTTGGAAAATGAGGTCTACTAACATTCATCATGGCATTATTTAATTGTATAACTGTAAGACTAATAATAGCATTGATAGGAAGTTTTGAATCGTTGTTTTAGAAAATTAGGGAAAAATTTAGAGTTGTAGTGGTAGACCTTATTTTCTATTGAAAGCTTTTGTTCTATAGCGGAAAAACTCATTTCAGAATTACATATAAATAAATTTTTTTAAACATTTTGAAAGCCTACAGAAATGAATCTGGAACATTTGAAAGAAGCCGGATGATAAACCAATTCCATATAGGTACACTATGCAAACATATATTCCACAAAACTATATTCCCATGTAGTAAAAAAATGCCCAAAGTATAAAGGTGGGGGCTCAGCAAGTGAAAGGAGAGGCAGGATGAGTAATGCATAGGCTGTGAAACAAGAGGTGAGAAAGAGAAAAGTTGTAGGGTGTTTCATAGCAAGCATGTCTAGGTTAGGTCTAAACTAAAGGAATTCTGTTAAATTTGAATTTTAGTACACTAATAATTTTTAGTTCATGTTCCATGTAAAATTTGAAAATAATAATAATAATTACTCATTGCTTAGCTGAAATTCAAATCTGTCTTTAAAAAAAAATGAAAACCCCACTTCAGACACCCTGCTCCTCTCCTGAGCACTTGGCATGAACAGGTGGAATCATTGTCACCCATTAAAACTGTCTTAATGAGGATGCGATTTACTTTTTAAATTTTTTACTGAATTCATGTTTAGGGGGAAAAACTAACTTTATTCTTCCTATCTGAACTTCTGTAAGATTTTATGGAAAACAAACAAACAAAAAATGACAAATTAGTTTTGTCATCTGTTAATACCACAAATACAACTTTAATGTTTAAAGGGTTCAGGTTGCTTCAATGCTTATAGACGATTTAAGAGCAATACTTTGGTGAAAGATCCAGATTTGAGCTAGTTGTGGTTTCTGCCTCTGCCTCCCAAATTTTTAGCCACTAGGAGGAGAAATTAAAGAAGGGAAGGAAAGGTGAGAGGTGAGAAGAATAACTTGGTTTCAGAACAGAGGATTAGTGAGTAAATAGGTTCCCAGGCATATTTGTTTTCCACTTCCCTGGACTTCAATGTCAATTACAAATGTAGCACAATATCCAGCCTTCTGGTTCTTCTAAGGAGAGCCTTCTGGGTCTTCTCAGAGAGCTCAAAGAAATGCTAAGAGCCTTGGCTGTGGGGGATGGGTGGTCAAAATCAAGGCTCGATCATAGTTACATTATTACTGAAGATTATTGTTGAAGACAAATCATCTGAATTTAGAGATTGCTTAGTGCTATGACAGGTGATTAACTGGAGGTCACAAACTGCAGTCTTAAGTAATCTGATGTAAGCAAGGAGGGCTGACCCAAACCCTGAGCCAAATTCTAAGTAAACCCTTTCAAACGTGCTCTGTCTCTGTGGGGTGGGGGAAGGAAAGACTTATCCCTAAGTGTGAACAACAGATACGCATTCTTGTGTATCAGATGCCCGGAGCAAAGAGGGATGCTGGTGAGGCTGAGTCCTCTGCTTCAGGGAATTCCCCAAATAGGGGTTGCTTGAACTGTAACAAAGTCTCTATTATTTGCCAACAAAATAGAAGGCACCATTAACTCAGCCAGACAGAACAATGAACAGGAGACAAAGGATTTTTGGCCAAGAGCATGGAGTAAAACTTCCTTCTATTTGGACATATCTGAAGTGGAAGGACCTGAATTTGCCTCATTTGCGAAAGACGTGTGCCCAAGATCACATGCCACTTTCCTCTAAGCCAAGTTTAAGCAATTCAATCCTTTTGAAACTAGAGGAACCAGAACACCATCCAAAAGGGCTATTGAGTACTCAACCTTCAAATAGTCCTTGTGTAATATAATAGCCCAACCCACTTTTACTTCGCTGCCCTAACTGCCTAATTTATTTGTAGTAGAGAGAAAACGTGTTAGACAAGAATTATGGAGGAAGTAGGCAGTTGCTTTCGGTTTGTTTGTTTGTTTGTTTGTTCAGAATGGGGTGCACTAAATTTAGGGAGGGGAATAATAATATAGTTAAGGGTGGCACAGCAGAACACTGTGTTTACTGTTTAATCAAGGCTGCCAGTAATACAGCTTGGTGCCATATAGCACGACACAAAACATAAATAGGTTGTTTTCTTCATTTTTCATTTGGTTTATAAATGTGGCACATTTTGTCCTAGGGGTAATAGAAAGCCAGGCTCCTACAGCATTTCATATTTCCTGAATTACCATGTTATGGACTTGGCTTAGATGTGGTTGGCGCCACCTACCGGGCTAAATACATAATTACAGGCCTCCCAACCCATTTGTAAACATTCTCTAAAAACAGCCTTAGGGGACATGATTCTTCTTCGGGTGGATGACACTATCTAGTTAAGTTTGGGTTCCCATCATAATTTTTAGGACTGGAAGAGACATGGGAAATCAAACTTTAATACCACCATTGTGTCATTCAGTCCAGAAACCGAGCTTCGACTGTGGACACAGAAGCCTGGTTTTCTGAGTTTGCTTCTTGTTCCATATTGCAGATCTTACAGAGCCATTATAAGGGTTATATAAAGCGAGAGGTTGTTAAAGTGCCCTGTTACCTGTGGAGGCTGTAAATATTAGGTACAGAAAAATTTGAAATCAAATAATTTGCCTATGCTGTGTAGGGGCTACAACACATATCTGACTCTAGAGCCATGGCTTTTCCCATTGAATTAAAACTTCTCAAGGTCTGGTATTGAAATAATTTTAGGTGACACCTGTAATGAATTTAAGAGATGTTACAACATGGCTTTACCTCCTGTAAATCACAGTGGAAATTTAATTTGAGTTGAATTCTCAACCGAGGGTGATCTTGCACTACTCTGCCTTATGCACTGCATCCTGGGATCATGAGCAAGCGCATCAACACCTAGCTCAGTTATAACCCTCTCCAATGCTTTGTACCTGATAGGATCAAGGAGAAAGTTCAGAGTTGATTCTTGTTTCTTTAAAATTCTCTAGATAGTCTTACTTTCCAGGATTGATAAAACAGGCCTCAGGCTTGACCATCTTTCTGGAGTTAAGTTTTCTATTTCATTATTATGAAATTTACTTGTGAAAACTATTATTCTTTTTTTTTTTCACTTAGTAATACAAATTTTGTGGCTGAGCGTAATAGGTAGCTTGTGATAGTGATTTCTAGGAGGCTGAAGTAGAAGGATGGATCACTGTAAGTTTGGGGTCAGGATGAGCTACATCATCAGTTCCAGGCCAGCTTAGGCTATAGAGTCAGCGGCTTTTGGCTTGGCTTGGTTTGGTTTTTAACTGTTTTTGTTCTCAGTAAGTACATGAACTGAAAATAAAGACAGCCTGAGTAGCAAAACTGAATAAATAATAAGCGGCAGCCTAAAGAAGTCGAGAAAGTAGTAAGTACTACTGCGCTCGTTCCCCGCTGTTGATAATACTGTATTTTAACAATTCTCCCGTTATCTTAGTATCTTTTCTCTTCTGAGAAAACCATTCTGACCAAAGCAACTTAGGGGAGAAAGGGTTTGTTTGGCTTACATGTCCCAGTGACAGTTCGTCATGAAGAGAACTGAAAGCAGGAGTTCAAGGCAGGAACATGGAGTTGGGAACTAAAGCCGAAACCATGGAAGAAAATTGCTTACTGGCTTGCTCAGCCCACTTTCTTTTATAATCCAAGTCTTTTACAGAAGACTGGGCCTTCCCAAGCCAACCATCAATCAAGAAAATGCCCCTAAAAGACATGTCTACAGGCCAATATGAGGGAAACATTTTTCTCAGTTGAGACTTTCTTCTCCCAGATAACCCTACGTGTCAAATTGACAAAATGCTACCAACGCACCATGATAAGAACTAGCCTGTGTTTTTTAAATAACAACAATAAAACTAGAGTTTATAAATAAGTCAACATAACAAAAAATCTGTGCCTGTTGGATTTCAGATCCATTTGGGCTCAAATAAACCAAAGGATTTTGTAAGCATATATGCAGCCAGTTAAGCACGGAACTGGTGGCTCTCTCCTGCTGGTGGCTGTGACCACGTGTAGTAGCTGAGCACTCTAGAAACCTTATCACTTTGTTTACTAGGAGTAAAGGAGAAGGAAACTGAAGTATGGACCTGTGGGCTGCTGCAGTTGAGGCTGATTCAGTGCTCTCTGTGTGTAGGGAAGTCTCCTGAGGCACTCCAATGGGATGGAATCACTAATGAGGGGCTGACTCAAATCTGGAGTTTAAGGAACTGTTTCCTTACTCTATGGCTCCCTTGAGATGATCTTTGGCTAATCTTCAATGGCATAAAAACAGAGCTTACTGTTTTTCTCGTATTACATCTTTGTCTTTTAATTTTTGTACATTAGTGACTTATTGCCTCCAGGTTCTTTCTTTCCGACTTCCTGCTGTTCAATTCTTCTCAGACTATAGGTGGAAAGAAACCATGTGTGGAATTCTGCCTGATTATATGTAGACGATCCAGTTTTTCTCAATTTTCCTAATTTTATCTATTAACGAAGATTGAATGTTATATGCATGGACCAAGTTATTTTAAGTCGCTCCATCTTATTAAATATTTTTTATAATAATGATTTGTTCATATATTGCATCAGAGAACAGATAAGAACAGTCTAGGGAATTTAGGTACTCTGGAAATATTGAAGATATTGACTGTGGTTATTCCATAGTAAAGTCCTGTCCTATTCCGAAGGCCTTAGGGGAGAAATCACTCCTAGGTCTCAGTAATGTGAACATTTAGATTTGTCCTAATTAAATGGTTTGTTGTCACTTTGTGAACACTGATAATCCAGTTTCTGGTGAATTCCAGAAATACATTTATAGCAATACGTAGCACTTCTGTCATATATTATCATGCTTTTGACCAACTTATTTTCCATTTTCTTTGGCTTGCTCATCTGTTTATTTGGCCACCTGTGTTGTGTGCAGTGTTTATAAGACATTCAAGCTCTTTATGGACTAAGAAATCACATACATACTTATTGATACTGGCGGGATATCGCCATTCTTGGATTAGGGTTTCTACAGCATGTCCCTTTTTAAAATATAGACTTCAGATTAATAGATTCTTGAAAATTTAAGAATCCTTTCCCTGCCCATCATAACCTTTACTTTACTTTTTATGAAATACTATGATTTTTCTATGATATCATAAAACCTTTAGGGAAAATCAATGGCATTCTCAGAAAAATATCTGAATTAGTGAGCTCAGAGCCCTTACCCACTGTCTGTCTCCTATGCCTTCAACTCTGAAACAGACTATTCCAGTGTGACTTATGAGATCCATTCTAGTTCTTAAGATAGGACTAAAGGTGGAAAAGAAACTAAAATTTTTGATTTATATGTAGATGTCAAATATCATCTACATATTCTAAGGATATGGTATATTATTTTATCTTTACAAAGGAAAACTTAATTTCTTCCACAGAGATTCTTTACCTTAGTACAATAGCTTTTGAATGCCACTATTAATAATAATAGTGAACATTTTATTTATACGGCATTGAGCTTACATTGTGTGCCAGACACTGTGGTGCTCACTGTTAAGTAGTGGGACTGTCAGTGTTAACAAACAAAACAAAACCCCAAACCGTGTACCTCTGATACACTCCCCACCTTGAGACCTCAGAAGATTCAAAGCTCCTTGCTTTGGCTCAAGATTGTGTTGTAGGTGCAGTGATAATTTAAAGTCATTGGTCTTCTGGTAGTTCCTCAAGGCATCAATTTTCAGCTCAATCACTTTGTCAGGAAAGCCATTCTGAAAGAGGACATTTTCCAACACCTATAACATTGACTCTTCCAAATGTACTATTAGCTGGGTTTCTTTATATAGATGTTAAAATAAAGCCCTCGGGTTTTGTCTTTTAGAGTTAGGAAGATGGTATTTGTTGTTTTCCCATAGTTTCAAATAGTACAAAAATCAAACACATGGGAAGTAGTAGTTATTCAAAACTATAAAAAATATTGAATATTGAATATTCAAAAATACTCAAAGTAAATCCAGAAATAGGTGACTTCAGCTCTCTCACACAATTCTGTTCTTTTAACAAATAACAAGGATGGGAAGATTGGCCTTAACAATATGAAGTTAAAAGCCTTTTCATTGTATGTAAAAATATATCCCATGACCAGCCTTGGAAAACTTTAATACCTGAAGGATGTTGGGTTGTTCCTCATATTTGACCCATTTTATTTTCCTCTGATGCTTTTCCTGGTGGAAGAAAGACCTTCTGGGTGACAAAGTAAATTGAGATAAAAATCAGGTTTTTTTCAATAGACTGAAACAACCTTATACCAAATTATAGTACAGGTTCATTGTTGGGTTGGATTTTATCTCATAGTCTTCTTAATTGACCTTCCAATATAATGCATTCTTTAGAAGCTAAGAGATGATTGAACACTTCATTTTCTATGAATTATTTGTTTTGGGAAGGTGAGATGGAAATGTAATATCTCTAAATAAATTTCCAAGGTAAATCAACAAGTGCTCAGTATGTATGGAATTGTCATTGTTGGTATGGATTTTCTCATTTTAGGATTTGCAGAAACCTGTAATGCCAGTCTAATATAAATACAATATCCCAAGGATACATGCATTATTTAGGAACGTCTCACATCTTAAGCAGATTAATGATCATGCATCAGTTCTAGAAGCCACTACTGCTCAGAAGGACGGCTTACCTTCCTCATGTCTTCCACTTTGTGGACATCTGATGTCTCTGGCTCACTCTTGGTCTTCCAAACTGATAAGGGGGATTTCTGAGCCTGATAGGAAAGATAAGAAATAAAGGAATAGGTAAGTACAGATGGGAACATACAGTGTTTGGGCAGACCAGAAATCAAATATACCCCCAAAGTCCAGATGCCCAAATTAGCCTTGATTATAGAAGGACCATTTCCAATAGTATGGCATGAACTTGTCTAATGTTCTAGGTCTACTCACCTTTCCGTCTTGCATGTCTGCCTTGGACTTTGTTGGTAATGCTTTCTGTTGATCACGGAGCTCTTCTGACTCAATTGTCTGTGGAGAGACATTTTGGCAAAGCTTTAAATTAGTGGTAATTAGGAAGTCAAGACCTTTGGTTCCTGCCAGTCAGCAACTTCTCAGGGCTCAAAATAGAAATCGTACACCTACCACAAGGGATTCAAAATGGTTCCTTAATGTTCATTATAATAGTAACTATTAAGTGGATCCATACAATATGCAACTGACAGTTAAACTTCTCACTTCATTACTTACTCTCACTACTACATTACAGTCCTTCTTGTTTAATCTTCACAAGCCTGGGAATTATCAATTCTTATCATTGATGAAATCGAGACTTGATGAGATTAAACCATTTGTTTAAAACCATTACGGTAATACAGCTACACAAGTATTGGGATCTTTCTGACTCCAAAGCCTGTGTTGTTAGCCATTGTGAATATTGCTCTTTTGCATTTCTCCTTGTATAAAGGTTTGGTAGGAAACATCACATATAGAGACCAAAAGTGAGTTAAAAATAATATAATTAAAGTATAAGCTGATACTGAATAATATTATAACTGAGGTTAAATAAAAGAAAGCCAGGGGAGGCTTGGTTTTACATAGAGGAAACAAGGGCTTTTCTGAACAGTTAAACTGAGGCCTGAAGGGTGAGAATAAGTAAATCATGAGAAAATAACTTTGTAGGCGGGAGTAAGTAAAGCAAGAACAAAGACCTGCAGCCAAGAAGAGACAAGATAAGTTTGAGAAACTACAAGGAGGCCTTTGTGATGGTTGCAGAGAGAGCAAGGGGAGCGCTCATGTCTCTGTTCATATGTGCATTAGTCCTGTTGGGTCGGGAAGACACGTTTCACTGAAGTCATCCAGCACCTCTGGCTCTCACCTCACCTTCTTTTGCATAGATTCCTGAGCTTTGAGGATGTGGGAGGAGTTGGGGGAGGAGAAAAACATGAACAAAATCTATGGCATAAAAAAATTAATAAAAATCTATGTCGCAAGAAAGAAAGAGGTAAGGAGAGAGAAGACTTTTAAGAGAGGAGACTGGGAAAGGTGGGTACAGACCAATTCAGTCACAGTAAGGTGAGCTGTAAAGGGTTTTCATTAGATGACTGAAACACTTCGGATGGTTTTAAAAATATCACTGTGCTGTGCAAATAGAGCACCTCTGGAAACATGACATGAAAAACAATGCGAGGGGCCAGAGGCGTGAGAGTTTCTTTGCATTATCTGTAGGACAATACTTTTGAGATCCTTAGAGGCACACTTTGTTCCATAGCATCTCCATTTTCTTCCGAAGCATCTTGGTTTTCTTTTCCTATTAGAAGAGGAAGCGCCAAACAAACATGTGTTTGTCTGATTGTTGAGTAAAGTTAGAAAAACCCCCAACTGTTTAATGGTAGAAAAGGGATTCACAGACACGGCAAACCACAGACGAAGGCAGTAAGTAGGTCTTGCATTTGATAGAGAAACTAAAGTAAGATTTTGATGGCGACAATGATGACGGTGGTGGAGATGATGGTGGTTAAAGGTTATTTCAAACAGTAACTTTTTATGGTGTTTATGAGCTGTATCAGTAGAAATAAATTCTTAACTCTTAAGATGTTCTCATATGATAAGTCTCTTGAGGGCTTAGGTCATTAACTTCTAGTATTTAAAGATCTTTTAACATTATTGACTTCAAAAACATCTACAACTCTTTCAAAACAAACTTTTTCTTTTCTTTTGATAGGTGTTCTTAATCTTTTAGAAATGACAAGAGTTAATATTCTTTTTTTAAGAGTTAATATTCATCAACTACTAAATGAAACCTTTTTTTTTTTTTTCAAGTCAAAAAAGTAGAATCCAGGACAGCCAGGGCTACACAGAGAAACTCTGTCTTGAAAAACAAAAACAAACAAAAAATTAGAATCTTGCTAACTAGCCCCTGTTCTTCCCATCATCCAACCTGATTTCCTTAGCATCACCTTGGATTTTGTAGATACAGGAAGAGATCAAAGAGATACAGGTTTGAAGCATCAAAGACCAGAGATGAGTATTTATTTCCATATATGACAACAGCGAATCAAGAAATACCTACTGACAACATCTCACCAGGTTCTGTTTCATCTCCTCTGGTTCCGTAATGAGCTCCATGACTAAAGATTCATCACAGCCCCTCCCTGCCATGATCTGCCTCATGATCTGCAGACTAGAAGAAAAGAGAGAAGTCACTAGATTTATATGCCCTTTAAAAGGTAAAATTAATATCTACAATCAGCTGAAAAGTATTCTTCCATGGAGGTTCAACAGAGGCTGAAAACTCAAGAATTAGAGAGGTCCTGAACACTGAAAGTGTCCCTGGGATGATTCCATTCCCAATTGACGTTAGTTGAAGGTATAAGCTCAGTAATGAATTCTGTGCTCTTTAATATTCAAAACTTAGGTCTCCAACAACCAGTGAAAGTGCTTTCCACCCTCTGAAAAGAATGTTTTAGTGTATGACTTGAGGGAAGGAGTGTTTCTGCCTCTATATAGAAATTGAAAATTTTGACATCTTTCAAAATAATTCGAGAATTATTCCCATCAGACATCTGTCGGCTTCCTTCTACCTCTGCGAGTATCCAAATATGAATTAGTATCAAGTCTGACTCTGAGAAGGATACTATTTAAAGGCAGTCATTAATTTACATTTGTGTTACTGTCCTTTTTCCTCCCTGGATCTGAGTAGAGTGCCAGATCTAACATGCTCTCTTGCTCCAAGAGAAGTCTATATTGCTGGTTTACAAACAGCTGGTATGTGACCACTTCTTGCTGAGTTTTATTCTCCCCAAATCTGAGTTTCTTAAGTGCTTATGATAAGGGTATAGAAAGAAGACAGATCAACTGAAATGATGTTTTCTGTGATTAGAAAGGAAGCAAAGGCATGGAAGTTGTTAAGAACGATTTTCTAGCAAAGATTTAAATTCTCATCTCCCTAACCTAAAGAGCTCCTAGGCTCAGAAAGAAATAATCGCTTTTCTGCTTAATATAGGAAGGGCAAGTATTTACCATAAATTAATTCTACCAACATAAATAAGCAAAAGTGTCAGTGATGAGTATAAAAATGATGGGGCTCTGCTATTAAAGGCATTCACCTGTTTCATGAGTGGGCACCGTGGGAAGAGTAACTGTAGCTTTATGAGATGAGAACCAAGTCATACTTATTTAAAAACACATAAAATGAAGGGTTCCTATTTGTCCTGATTTTGTATTGGGAAATTCTTTATATTCTAATGGAGCTGATTGTCCAAATTTATAAATAAAACAAACCAGTGATACTTATTAATCCTATGGTGGTTGCGTTCTACAGACTTTCTATCTCAAAGAAACTGAAAAGGGACCCTTACCTCTTTTGTTTGTCCTCCAAGTTAGCCATTACCTTCTTCAATAAGAGATTGTTCTTGTCTTCCAGAGGTTTCAGCATCTCTAGAAGCTCCTGCTTCCTTATCTTTAAGTCCTCATTCAATTCTTTCAAGTAGTTGTCATTTATTTTAGAATTTCTGTGAGAACAGATGCAATAATCTGCCTATAGCTTGGGTAAATAAACAGCCCTTTCCCTCCCAGGCAGCTGCCATGTGGCTTCCCCTACCAAAGACTCACTTTTTTGAGGACAAGCCAGATTCTGAAGAGTTCGTGCCACTTGTCATCTTGAAGGGAAACTCCTAACAATAAAGAGGCCTTCTTGAAAACATGTGCTTTCTTTCCCCACACAGTTAGGATAGCATTTTTGGGCTGTTGTTCTTGAAGCTCCTGTTGCGTTGGACTGATTTTAGCTACAGCTTGAGGTCACAATAGCACCAAAACCACAAAGTTAACAGATACTTTTAACTAGCATCAGTAGCTACTTGATGACTGAAAATACTTAACTACAATATTAATTCTTATCTTAGGTTTAAAAAAAAAACCCTAAAGTTTTCTTCTGAAACTTTTGAATGAATATGATAGAATCCCAGCGAGAGTGCTTTACATTGTAAAATTACTGTTAGATTAGACAATGGTGATTTATCAAAAAGATTAGGAAATGGTGATTTATCACAAGAACTCATCAACACTCTGGTAACAAACCTTTGTGAGTGATAAAAGGACACAAAGATAACAGCAGTCATTTCTGAGGGCTTGGGAAAGGAAAACACCTCTAATCAACATTTTTAAATGGACAGAGGTTAAACTGGCAAACCCTATGATGTAATGGAGCAGTGGGTGAACTGTTGTCATTTCCTCCCAATCTTTAAAACTCCATCTGTCAGCTGGTGTGGTGAGTCACACCTATAATCCCGGTGCTAGGGAGGCAGGGGCAAAAAGGATGGAAAGTTCAGGGCAGCCTTGGGCTATGTAGCAAGGCTCTCTTTCCAAACTAACCTTGCCAATGCAAAACAAAACTTTGATATAATATCAAGGGGAAAGAGTGTTGGGCATGTAAGGAGACGATATAGTCTGGAAAGATCTGCACTGTCAGGTGCCTCCCCCAGCCAGGTTCTTTTCTGGAAGGCTATATTTCCTAAGCTCACGTCACACACCTGTTCTGACTCTGTTACTCTACCTGCATTAGAACCACACATCTTCTGTACGCTTAAGATCAACTGTAGCTGAGACTCTTAGCAGTGGGGAATATGGATCCTGAAGTGGCCATTTCCTGTATCCAAGCAGAACTTCCAGTAGAGGGATAAGACAGCAACCTGCCCACAAAACCTTTGACCCAAAGTATGTCCTGCCTTCAAGAAGTGCAGGGAAAAAGATAGAGCTGAGACTGAGGGAATGCCCAACCAATGACTGCCCCAAAGTGAGACCTATCCCATAGGCAAGAACCCATCCTAACATTATTAATGATGCTCTCTTATGCTTGCAGACAGGAGCCTAGCATAACTGTCTTCTGAGAGGCTCCACCCAGCATGTAGAGACTCACATCCCAACATTTGATGGTGCTTGGGGAATCTTACAGAAGAGTTGGGAGAAGGATTGAGGGATCTGAAGAGGATCCACAGGAAGACCAACAAAGTCAACTAACCTGGGTCCTTGGGAGCTCTCAGAGACTGAATTACCAACCAAAGAGCGAGCTCATGCTGGACCTAGGCCCCCTGCACATATGTAGCAGATAAGCAGTTTGGTCTTCATGTAGGTCCCCCAACAACTGGAGCAGGGGCTGTCCCTGAGCCTGTTGCTTGCCTGCCTGTGGATCCCCCACCCCTAATTGGACTGCCTTGTCTGGCCTCAGTGGGAAAAGATGTGCCTAGTTCCCCAGTGACTTGATGGTGGGGAGGAGAAAGGGGAATCATTAGTGGGAACGATACCTAGAGGGGGCTTTCCCTTCTCAAAAGACAATGGGGAATGGGGGAAGGACTTAAGTGAGGGGGTACTGGAAGGAGAGAAAGGCCTGATATTGAGTTGTAAAGTAAATAAATAAATAATAATAATAAAGATCGCCTTTCTTACCTATGTCATTTAAGAAGTAGAAGATAGTCCAAGAAATTATATATTTTTAAGTGTGCTTTTTAAAAAGTTTTATGTGATATCACAGATAAAAATTGAGGCATGCTGTTTCAAATACTGACCAACCATTTTTTGAGGTGTTTTCCCCAAAGTAATTTCAATCCTTTATCGTTGGGGAAATTTGAAAGGCAAACCTTAGTGCTGAAAACAAAATGCACAGTCATCTGTCAGAACTTGGTTTGAGTATCAGCTTCACTGTGAGCAGTGGGCTGCCTGTGAGCAAGTTTTAAAAATCTCTGAGCCTGATAAGGTCTTCACTTTTATAAAAGAATGAAACATTGACCTGAGAAGCTTGTTGTGAGCATGAAATATATAATGTGCCTGGCTCATGTCTGGTGTTCACAGCTAGTGAGATTTTATTTGGTTTGGGTTTTTTAAATGCCCCAATTAAGTGGCTAGATGTTTTTTAAAGCTGATATCTGTGGAGCTTAATCATAAGAGCCTTTCATTTTCAAGATCTCTTCCAAAGGCACTGAAACTTTTTCTGAATTTAGAATCATTTTTGAAAATAGAGACTTCTCTCAAATTGTGTATGACCAGAGCCTCACAAACTATGGATCTGCCTGGGTTAGATAGAATACAAACCAAGCATCCTGTACATCAAGGCTCCTTTTCAGACAATCTTTACAAATAACTTTTCCTAAAGTTCACACATGTCACTTGAAGGTTGTATGAGAGGGAAATATTAAATTAGAAAAACTACAGCATGTTAATAATAAATAATTCATGTTGGTTGCCCTAGGACTGTCCACAAAAAGTGTTTTAACTGAATGAAGGGGAGTCAAATTCTCACTGTTAAAAGGAGGTGGTGGATGGACTAGCCATTACTGATACTATCTTAGACTACATGTGTGGCAGGTAGCAAATAGTAAAGGACAAAAATGGCATTGCTCACTGACGTATAGCCTACTTAAATTTCATGTTGTGACATTTGGCAGGCAGAACCGTGATAGAATATTAAAGCATTTAATGGGCAGGCAGCATCCCAACTCACCTTCTTCTCTGCCCTTGCTTGTGAATGATTCCAAGAAGAACACTTGCTATTCTGAGGTAGTCCTTGCTACAGCCAATCAGCCGTGTATATTTTCTAACATTCTAATGTCCATTTCTTCAACTTGGAATATGAATTCTAAGGAGTATATCCGCCTTATAACGATGTGTGTGGATAGTATAGTGAAAAGCATTTGACAAAAACAATTCTCTGAAACAGAAGCCAAGTCTGATTGAGAGGGGCTAGGTGATGATCTGTATCAGCTTGTAGTGCAGAAAGAAGGGAGGGTGAACTGACCATTAAAAGTGGAGGAGCTCAAAGTAGAAAGTAGGTCGCTTGCTGATTGGCGGTGTTTGGTGGGAAAACCCTAGAAGAGTGATGCCATGAGTTTTAGAATTGCACCTGAGCAGTAGGAAAAGAAAGCCAACCAGCCAGAGTCAAAAACATCACTATGTAGTGCTAAAGGTCAAGGTGGATTTAGAAGTTGAAGACCTGTCACACACACAATTAATCAGCAGGTATACAGTTTTGCCCATCAGTAGCTGGCAAACTGGAAATGACAGTTGAGGAAAACAGGTGATTGGTGGATTCTGGGCTGGAACTTGGCAGAACCAGTAAGCAGAAATTCAAGGAAGAAGTTTTTGAGAATGTTGGTGAGTGTTCATCAAAAGGTCTGCCTAATCTTCAGGATCTTCAGGATATCCTGGATGAGAAGGGGTTGTGAATTGGAAGCTTATGGTTTCTTTGGAAAGTCATTTATATCAAATGATGCTTTGCTGGGGCACACCGGTGAAAAGGTGTCTTGCTAAAGCAGACATGTGGAAAGTAAGTGATGAAGGAGTATAAATATAACCCCATAGAGAGTGGGAGCTGGAGCATTGGTTTGGCTCGTTCCACCTTGCTATTCTCCGCTCAGTACATGTAATTGTTCACCTTACATAGCATTGTTGAGCTCTGCTTGTAGCAACGCCACCACTGAGAGAAACTCTCCAAAGAATTGCTAGTGAGGTTCCTACAGATTTGCCACTTCAGTGACCTCAGGCCGGTTCTCAAGCCTTGCACTTTCTTCAGGATTGAACTTTACAACTGCTGGCTTGTGCATGGTGGCTGCCTGCCGAGAGGGCTGGATTGTAGCTCTTGATTCATATTCGGGTGTTTGGTGACAAAGATTAAAGAGATCACCCACAAAGAACTGTTGCTAAAAGGTCCACTTGCCCCATATCCTAATAACTTTTCTCTTCTACTACCTCTGGTGGGTGGTGGGCAAGAGGAGAGGCTGGACATTTATTAAAATAGGCTGAAAAAAAGTTTGTACCTCCAGGGTTGACTGAGAGAGAAAACAAACAAGAAAGAGTTGAGATTGAGGGATGTGGAGAAGAACATAGGTCCGAGCCAATGGGTGTACATCTTATGAAATGACTTGAGGAACTTCATCACCAGTTGGATAATCAGAGTCGCAATCATAAAGTCTTCTGCAGGAACTTCGTTTCTTTTGCTTCCTCTCACTGCATAATCACGGAAACTCATGTGGTACCTCAAAATAGGCCTTACAACAGGTTCTTCACAGCGACTTCATCCACCGTTATAGCCTTTGGTTTTAGTGTCTGTTAAGAAGAAGCGTGACTGCTCTATAATTAGAGAACTCCAAACCATTTCAGTGTTAGTTTTGCCAGCGGAAAGTCAAATTAGTCTAATTAAGTCAGGTCTCCAAAAGTAGAGGCAATTATTTTCATATTAATGTGAAAGATTAGAGGGAAAGGAAGAGAGAGAGGAAGAGTGGGAGGGAATTATATTTCTGTGTTGTTTGTTATAATCATTTTGTTGGCTTCTTCCCCTTAACTCTTTTTTTTTTTTTAATAATTTATTGCTTGTTTGCTTTTGTTTTGTTTTGAGACAGAAGCTGACCATGAAGCCTTGGGTGGCCTGGAACTTAATAAAGAGACTAGAATGACCTTGAACTCACAGAGATCCAACTTTCTCTGCCTCTCAAGGGGTAGAATTAAATGCACCACCACACCTACACCTTGCTTTTATTTTTAATTGTATGTGCACGTGTGGGTATGTGCACATGAGTGTGGTACCTGCAGAAGCCAGAAGAGGGCGTTGGATCCCTTGGAGCTAATGAACTTGGGTTCTCTGCAAGAGCCATGTGCACTCTTGAAACATCAAGCTAGTTCGTCAGTGTCCCCATCCCCTTGCTTAGCTGTTTTATAATTCTCCCAACCTAACCTGTACCTACATTTAGAGAGAACCCAAGTACTCGAGACAACTGAGATATATTTCCTATTATTCCTGATAGCTTTTGTAATACTTTGTCTTATTGTCTCCAGACTCTTGGTATAGTGGTCTTTAAACAAATGTATGAACTTCCACAAAGACTTTTCAAGAAAAGTATAAGCAAGGAATGGAAAATGAAGACCTGAGTTCAAATCCCAGAACTCACTTAAACATGGCCATGTGTATACCTGTAACTCCAACACTGTACAATAAGGAGACATGAGGATTCATGATGCTTGCTGGTTTCTAGACAACTCCAGTTTATTGAGAGATCCTGTCTCAAGGGAATAAGGAAAAGAGTAATAGAGCAGATACCTCCAGTCCTCTCGTGCATAGATGGGTACACAGCCCTCCATCCCCTAGACACACATACACACACACACACACACACACACACACACACACACACGCACACACACACATACACACACACACATACACACACATACACACGTACACGCACATACACACACATACACACACACATACACATAAACACACACATACACACACATACACACACATACACACACACACGTACACACACATACACACACACACACATACACACACATACACACACACACGTACACACACACGTACACACACACATACACACACATACACACACATACACACACATACACACACATACACACATACACACACACGCACATACACACACATACACATACACACATGCACACACACAGACACACACATACACACACATACACGTACACGCACATACACACACATACACATACACACACAGACACTCACACACACACACATGCAGGCACACACCACAGAAAGAAAGAAATACAAAGAAGAAAAGGATATATCTTAGAGAATCTTTTTTCTGGATCCTCAAATTCACAAGAATTCTCCACTGTGTGGATGTCCCTGAGAGTTCCTTAGTCTCATCCCCTCCCCTTCCAGATGCATTTTGCTCACTTACAGAGAGAATGGGATACATTGCAACCATCTTGATTCTTACTTCAGTGACTTTGAGGGTGTGTAACATTCTAAATTGCAGTTCAAAATCTTGGTGTTGGGGCTAAGAAGAGCAAGGGAAGTGACTAGGAAGTCTAATGCTCCAGTTCTTTGCTTTCGGCAAAATGAAGGAATATCTTATGGAATTATGAGCTTGAGCTTATCAAAATTAAATTTTGATAATGAATTACTATTTGAATTTTGGCTTATAATTCAGGAGTTTCAAACATCTGAAAGACACTGCTATAACAAACATCTTCCATCCCAGTCTACTTATTTATATAAACAAGTTTTCCCCCAGTTAAAATTACATGTAATACAAACAATATGGATGGAATTGATTTTGAAAGCCTATCTTATTCAAGCAGTAAATACAAATGCATGGACAAACAAGGGAGAAAATGATATTATAGTAATAGAAATATTTTCAAAATTATTAAAATTACTTAGAAAGTGCCTTTGAAATGGTTAAAATTTTTGTCATGAATGTCATGTCAGAAACATGGGTGAATAGATTTGTGTCTCTCTACAATGTCAAATTTTATTGAATGATAATAAATTCTTAAGCTACTTCTGTTTTCTTAGCTGTAGTTTCCCAAGTAGTCTCAATTTCCCTTGGTTGTTAGTCGAGAAATACATAGGTTTTTTTTTTTTATTCAAATTTTAATGTCAGCCCACAGATCACATGTGGCCCAGCAGATGTACTTCAGTCTATGTGGAGATGTAAGCTGAAAGATGGCCCCTTTTACATCCTTAGGTCACACACTGCTGGACCCTAAGGCTGCCACAGAGTTCAAGGAGTTCCAGAGAGGAGGCCCTACAGAAAAGAGAAGCAGGTTGTTACAGATGCAAAGAGACTCATTGAAGGTTGCTAAATAAATTAACAAACCCAATTAGAGGCCTGGTCCCTGGGCCAGAGCTGAGTAGCCTCAGAGTCCAGTAGAGTGTGACCTAAGGGTCTAAGAGGGGAACCATAGAAACTATAGGATCACTGTACAAAACTGGATCCAGACAGATAAATGGGCAAGTAGGCTATACCAGCTGTGGGGACCCAGCCAAAGCCTCTGGAATCGTTGTGAGTTCTCTACCTGTTGGTCCCTCGATGTACACATCACAGTAGGTTGTTGGGGGACTATAACCCTCTTTACAGGTCCAGGTGAGTGTGTTACACCCTTTCCTGAGCCTGATATGTTTGATATTAAAAATGGAGCACCATGCTGCTTGTAACATGGGATTTACTCGGGGCAAGCCTGAAAAACCATTGTCAAGAGTATTTTAAAGCAGGGAATAGTCTGATTGCAACAATTTTTAACTGTTGAAGTAGAATCTGTTATTTAGGTATTGTCAGACATGAGCATGTGTGATTCATTAAATATGAATGATTATAAAAAAAGATTTGTCTGTGAGTTTGAGACAACCGTGGTCTAAATAGTTCTAGGCCAACCAGAACAACCAGGAGTGTGACCCTGTCTCAAAAATCAAAACAAAACAAAAAAAAGAAAGAAGGAAAAAGATCTATTTGAAAATATTATAATATTCCAGAAATTGTATTTTTGCACCTATTTAAAATTACACTGAAAATATTTAATTTCTATTTTGTTATGAATGTGTGGTTAGGAGACTATGTGGAGGTCAGAGAACAACTTTGTAGGACCAGTTCTTACCCACCTGAATGTGGATTCCAGGAATTGATCTCAAATGTCAGGCTTTCCTGCCAAAAGCTTTTAAGCGTAGAGCCATCTTGCCAGCCCTAAAATTGAGAACGTTTTAGATGTCAACTTAAAGACATGTGAAATGGTACCTACTTTTTCAAAATTTTCCTGTAGTACACAAGAAGCAAACCATCTCAGAGGCCACAGCTGCAGGGCAGAAGTTCTTTGTCTCCGATGGGATTTAAGAACACCTGGGGGAACCTGTGAAAGGTACAGACTCTCAGGTTCAGGCCCCAGGGGTCCTTACTAGAGCCAGGGTGCCTTGAACAGGCATTCTCTTGTGATCCTGGCATGAATTCTGTGGATCTGTTTCAGGAAAAACTGCCACATGTTTTTGTCTTCAGTCACAAAGAATCAGCAGAAAAGCTTAACTTTGGTAAGGTTTGGTTTGGTTTGGTTTGGTTTCTAGGCCATCTGTAGAAAAGCTGCTTCTAAGCTGGGCAGTGGTGACGCCTTTAACCCCAGCACTTGGGAGGCAGAGGCAGGCGGATTTGTGAGTTCGAGCCCAGCCTGGTCTACAGAGTGAGTTCCAGGACAGCCAGGGCTACGCAGAGAAAACCTGTCTTGAAAAACAAAAACAAAAAAAAAAAAATGTTAAAAATTCAAACAAACAAAACCGACCAACCAAATAAACAAATCAAGCTGCTTCCGAGCTCTTTACTGTGTGGCACCTCCACTCCTCACTTAGACGCCCTGACTTCTGCTACAAAGGAGGAAACCATCCCAGCATTTGCAAAGAAATTACCCAGGACACAATTCCATGTTGAACACTCCCTGGCCACTACCAATGCCCCAATGCCCGGGTCTTACCCTGCAAGGCACACTGGGATTTCAGGACCACAGTCAGGTAAAGGGAAGTAAGAGACTGTCTTAGTCAGAGATAGTCTGTCAGAGTTTCTATTCCTGCACAAACATCATGACCAAGAAGCAAGTTGGGGAGGAAAGGGTTTATTTGGCTTACTTCCACATTGCTGTTGATCACCAGAGGAAGTCAGGACTGGAACTCAAGCAGGTTAGGAAGCAGGAGCTGATGCAGAAGCCATGGAGAGATGTTTCTTACTGGCTTGCTTCCCCTGGGTTGCTCAGCCTGCTCTCTTATAGAACCCAAGAATTCCAGCCCAGGGATGGCACCACCCACAAGGGGTCCTACCCCCTTGATCACTAATTGAGAAAATGCCCCACAGCTGGATCTCATGGAGGCACTTCCCCAACTGAAGCTCCCTTCTCTGTGATAACTCCAGTCTGTGTATCAACTTGGCACTCAAAACTATCCAGTACAGAGACTAAAAGCATTCAGAGGTGATAAATGTTAGATGCGCCAACTTCAGCCCCATCAAGGACCTGTGCAATGATAGTAAATAGCAAATGGAATCTCTCAAGATGGAGTGATTCAGTCAGCCTGGGAGAGTTTATAGGTCCACAGAATTTACGTGAAAGAAGAACTAGAAGGTTCTCAATAGGATGGTAACTATAAAGGTGTCAGTATTTCTCCGAATACACTTTAAATCTTTTAAGAATCCTTGACAACAATCTTGGTAAAGAATAAAGGCTAGAAATGAGCTGGAGAACCATTTGTTTGTCCTACAGTTTTTATTGTTGATTCGTCGGCAGTTTCATCCTTGTATATAATGTGTTCTGATTGCTCTCTCCCCCACATCTTGCATTTTTCAACTCCAATTATATAGATTTGCCTAGCTTTAAGTTTATGCAGAGAAATGAGACAAGAAAAATTGTTCTTAGGATTTGCCAGGTTTAAATCCTTTAGATCCTGCAAAGGATGCACGTCTCCTTCCGTTAATATGAAAAGGAGGCTCTTCATAGGCAATAAGGCACTGTCTTTATCAGTGAACCATCTACACAGCCATACACCACATGCAGTCAGACATATGAAGCTGGGATATGAAAGTTGTCACTTGGGGATCCTGTGGGGTTAGAAGGCCGCAGTGGCCTTGTCCACAATGAGGTGTGAGGGATGGGACTTGAGCTCCACCAAAAATGTAGACTCAGTCCTGTCAATTCTTAATCATTTTCAAGAGAAGATAGAAACCTAGATGTTTTGTATGACTTACTGACTTTTAAGGGCTTCATGAGCCAGCTGTTTATTTGTGGCTTACATTTGACCTGCAGCCTTCATATTTGGAAAAGTCAATCCAACATCACGTTTTGTTGGGTTTTTGTTTTTCCTGTTCCAAGGCAATTTTTTTTTGCATTGAAGTGGTTCTCTAAAGAGCATTTGCATGTAAATAATTAAACTGTATTTTTACTTAAAATATATGCAATAGCGACTTTCTTAGCTTGATGGACTCCGATCCAGTGTGTCTAGAGAATGGCAGGTAACACCTTCAAAAAACAAAATTCAACCCAAAGCAACATGTATTTTTAATACTTGTATTATTCACAAGTTAAGAGAGGGAACTTATATTTTGGCTCATGGTTTCACAGAGATTTCAGCCCAAGGTGAAAAGGGAGGGTATTGCAGAGTGGCTCAGCTCATAGAGACGGGAACAAGTGGCAATAGCTGTTCAGTTCACGTGGCAGCAGACAGAAGGCCCAGAAAGCTGGTTACTACTGACCTGCTTCTTCCACCCACACTCCATCCTTGAAAAGCTCCACAGATTTCAAAATAGTGCCTAAGCTGGGGACTAAGTGCCATAAGCTTCTAGTGGACATTTCAGATTCAAAACATCATAATATCCACTGTTAGGCATTGTAGGGAGACTGCAGACTAAGTATGCATTAAGCAGGTAAAATGAAGCATTTGTCAAGGTTTAGAGATATATAATAGGTCTCAAATTTAACAATCTAGTCATATGACATGAATGAAATAAAAAGTAGGTTCAGAAGTCGAAACAGAGCAAATAATTCTCTAAATTTGCTTTAGCTATGGCTTTTGTTCACATGCCACTTCAACAGAAATGGACGGCCTAGACTTTTTCCCATTACAGCTTTATTCTTAATTTAGTAATAGCTATCTATAATCTACAATTTTTTAAAAAATACATAATTTTATGTCTCTATATTTCTTTAACTTCAAGTGCTAAAAGAAAGATGACATTTGCCATAGTTAGACTTTCTCTTGTATATCAGCATTTCCTGGACCTTTTCATTTGCATTTTCAAATAAATAATTAAGGTACTATAAATAATAATTAGGAACATGCACAGAAGCAGTATCAGAGCAGAGACTTTATTTTTTAATGACTTTATAGTTCTGATGACAAATTCAAGAATCTTTTAGGTTTATACACTGCACCGTATACACACACACACACACACACACACACACACACACACACACACACCAATTATTCAATCTTGTTTAAGACACTAAGTCAATTTAGTTTTAGTACATTATAGCAAACTCTGAATATTATAAAATGAACTATCAAAACATGAATTACAGAACATTTTAAGTAAATGAAATTGTATTATTTGGGTACATGTATTATAAGCTTAATCTATAAATGAAGCAGTGTTTACTAATAAATAAAGCACATGACATAGTAACATATCACAATAATAAAGATCTGAATTAGAGTAGTAACTCTAAATTTTACAATTCATTAAGAACTATTTATTTCTGTGGCCAAATAGACATAAAGCTTTATTTAAGGGGTTTGCCATTAACTAAATAGAATTTCTATGGAAATTATGGCATAGATAACTATTTAAAAATATGGCTGCCCTGGGGCTGGAAAGACGGCTCAGTGGTTAAGAGCACTTGTCAGTCTTGCAGAGGACTCAGATTCGATTCCTAGAACCCACATGGTGGCTTTTAGTCATCTATAGTTCCAGTCCCAGGGGATCTGTAGTCTTCTTCTGGCCTCCACAGGCCCAAGACACATACACACCGTACACAGACATATAGGCAAATAACACACATAAAATAAAATAATAAAAGTTTAAAAATATATGCCTGCCCTACAAACACAGGATTTTAAAAGGTTTAGTATGTCAACAGCTATGCTGAGACACTTCCCATGAAGCCCTTCCTGGGCATGAGATCCTGAGAGACGGATTGTTCTTTTCTCTTGTTCACAGAACAGATCCCATGGTTATTAAATCAAACTGGAGTCGAGAATTGAAAGCATCAGCATTTTTTTTCAGCTGAGAACCTTTCACGTGTCATGGAGAGCAGTCACTAATGTACAGCTGTGCTACTTCGTTTTCCTTCGTCTAGTCCGAGAGCGGGGCTTACAGCTTGTCTGAGCCAGGTGGAACAGTCCAGGTTCTCTTTCTCCGGGATGAAGAGGTCCAAGGCTATACATGTGATTTTGTGCTGGCTAATAAGACACAAAGGGAAGGCTGTTGATGTTTCTGGGAAAGAGTTTTTCTTAAAAAAAAAAAAAAGATAAGGGAAAAAAAATTAAAGAAAACATACATTTACTTTCTTTCCTACTTTGGGTGCTGTCCTAAAAGGACAAAAAGTGTGGAGCTACTGTAGCCACAGTGAGATAGAAAGCCAGAAGAATCAAAACAAACAAACAAACAAACTGATCAAAAACCTTGAGATGAAGGAACGCTGAGATCCTAAAACAACCTTTGAACTTCTAAGTCTAGGCTTCTTGTGACATAATTAGATGCTATAGCTTAATCAATGGTTACTTGATTTCTCTTTACTTGTCACTATAAATGTATTCTACCCACAATACCATATAACTCCATGGCCAGCATTGTGCCAGCCATAGCTCATAATGATTTGTGAAATAAGCACCACCCCCCCCCGACCCCACACAATTCCATATCCAGTGACTTTAAGTTGGTAACTTTACACTATCTATGATGGGAGTTCTTACATATTATGGAACTAGCCCCTAAGTACAAATTGGTGTTTGGTTTTATTTCCTCAGAGAGCAGGTTGTTATTCACTTGTCAGCATCACTCTGCTAGGTGAGTTTCCTTACTCCTGTGGAATATATAACAACAAATACTTTGATACCTATCACTAGTTTTAAAATTACATCTATTATGGGCTGGAGAGATGGCTCAATGTTAAGGACACTGGTTCCTCTTTCAATGGCTCTGGGTGAAGTTTCTCCAGCACCCACATAGTAGTTTACAAATGTCTGTAACTCCAATTCCAGGAATCCAGTGCTGGCTTCTAACCTCAGAGAACACTGCACTCGCAGGGTTCATTATTTTGTGGCTACACATTGTGAATGGGCATGCATATGCTGGTGTACACATGTGGAGATCAGAGGACAGTTTGCAGGAATTAGATCTCTCCTTTCTACTCTGAGAGTCCTGGAGATGAAATTCAAGTCATCAGGCTTGACAGCTAATACTGTCCATACCCGCTGAGCCATCTCACCAGTCTCCTATCTTCTTTTAAAGCAATTTTTAGAATTTTAATTATTTTTAAAACTACATACATGACAATTCAATATTTACAAATAAAAATGAGTAATGAATATCTCAAGACATTTTGTTACTGTATTTTAGAAATAAAAGAGACTAGAAATTTAAGGAAAGCAAAAATAAAGCCTTAAATTATTTTAAAACTAACCCAATATTATGTATAACTAATTAATAGCAGAGTCAAATTTACAATTTGACTTTTATTTTCAAAACATTTTTTTTTGCGGTGGATTAAAATCCAAGGCGTCACATATGTTAGGCAAGCAACCTATACTTAGCTGTTCAACTAGCCAGTACAATTTGATTCTTTGTTCCCACTTTAGTTAGTTTACCAGCATACTACAGAGCCACTATATAATTTATTTAACTGTGATAATAGCCATGATTCTTTACTTGCCATATCTAGCTTCAAATTAAAATAGTAAACTGGGGGGTACTTGATTTTCTATAAATGTATCAGCTTAGTTATTATAATGCATATAATCCGTGTTTAATTAGATATTCCAAAATTTGGGCTATTCAGCAAAGATGCAGCTCTTGAAGAAGTCTGACATACAAAAAGTGTGAACATGAGATTACAAGCTGCCAACAACCTTTAATCATTATTATTCGCAGTAAGTCCTGATGAGTAACCGGATGATCAGAATGAGCTTTGACGGCCCAAGTGCAGCAAGGAGCCTCTCACAGAGGCCATGAGCTGCCCACAGTCCCTCTCCAACAGCTGAAGAATTGTCAGCCCAAGTCTGAGGTCTTCTATTCAAGCGAAAATGGTCAGACAGTCCTGAAAGATAGAAACTGCACTTAGAGTTGAAACGAATGCTCAAAAGAATAGTGGCTGAACTTGTGGGGCCAATATAAGGTGGATAAGTTTGAAAAAGTTGATCACATCTGCCAGCAAAGATCATATATTGAAAGTACTCAAAATTTGTAGAAACTTCTGTGCTGGTGAAAGTGGAAACTGGAACATTTCTGGAAAGTAATTAGATGATATTCTACATTTGATATTTTACATATCAAAAACCTTAGGTGTTGCAAAATTTTGTTATGTTAACTGTGGAAGATTACATATAAAAATTTTTGCTATATTTATTTCTATTTGAAAAGACAGTTCAATTTGCCAAATTGAACATATGTGTGCACCACACAAATACAACACACAAGGTACTCACACACATTAAAAAAAAAGAAAAGTTTTATTTAAAATTTTTATTTATCTTGCATGCATGTTTGTTTGTGGTCTCTGGGTGTGTTCACATGGGTGTGTACACTGATGCACTCAGGGGCACACAGGTGTGGCGGCCAGAGGGGGAGGTCAGACTTCCCCTCAGTTGCTCTCCACTGTACTTGTTGAGACAGGTCTCTCATTAAATCCTGAGCTAAGTGTTTAAAGGCCTACTGACCAGAGAGTTCCAGGCAAGGTCTGCTTGCCTCTGCCTTCCCAGTGCTGTGGGGATAGGCAAGCACTACTCAGTTTGGCTTTTTAATAGAGGTACAGGTCAGTTTCTCTTGCTTGCATGACAGGCACTTCACTGACTCGTATTACCAGCTCCCGTAGTATTTATCTCAGAAATTGTAATTTTTGTGACTAATTTTACAGAAGTTTGATAGATGCAAAGGTTAATGAGGATTAGTTTTATATTTGTGAAAATTGGAAACGGCCAAATGTCTAAGAATAGGTCGATCAACAAATGGGGATGTATCCATGCAGTGACATTTAATGGAGTATAAAACAATATTTTAGGCGTGTTTAAGAAAAAAATAGAAGATGCTAAAAATGCGATGTCAAGTGTGTTTGGAAGTCTGGAAAATGAACTAAAATCAAGATGATTTTTTTAAAAAAAAATCAGTTTTCCATTTTTCATGAAACTCTTGTTTCTCTAATGAGCACCTATATACCTTTAAAATAAAAACTTTGTTTTTATAAAATCCAATTATATTAATTTTATAAATGGCAAATATAATGAGTATGCTTTTCAAAGAAGCTACTAAAGGGAGCCCCATGGTAGCTCAGTGAGCATTTATGGCTTATATAATGGCAGAAGGGGCCAAAAGCTCAGTATTGTGAAATTGTTTAAAATGAAGTATCTTAAAACCAAGAAGAAAAAGTATAGTATAAAAGAAAGAAAATATGGAAACACATATTTATAAAAATAATATGAAATTGAAAACAAAATTCTTCAAGTAAAGTCACTTGGAAAAATCCTTACAACCAAAGTGAGAGGACTGAGGCAGGCTGACTCCCTGACAGGCTTCAGCAATTCAGGAGACTGGGCCTAGATCCCTGTTTGCCAGAACTGGGCAAGTCAGTTACTGGCCAAGGCTCAGGCAGCCAGTCAGAAACTGCCCCCATCAGAAGCTGCCTCGACACCTGCCTGAGGCAGGCCAGGTGGGCCTGCGAGCTCACCTGGGCATCTCCATCTTGGTAAATGGAAGACCTCTGAATTCTGGACTTATGCGGAATAAAACGCTCTTTGCTTTTGCATACTATTTGTGTCTGGAGTATCATTCTTCAGCTAATCATGGACCCTTACACAAGGACAACTGTCTCACTTAGCATTAAAATCTAGAAAAGAAAACTATGTTTCCTCTTCATATCCCCTTGCAGGAAAGTGGGTTGACTCACAGCCACATCACAGAGGTGGGGAAAGAAGAAAGGAAGGGTGGTTGTGTTTAATGTTTTACAGGAGTTAGGAATTGAGAAGGGGCTGGAGAGATGGCTCAGCCGTTAAGAGTGCTTGCTCACAATCATGAAAATGGGAATTTGGATCCCACCATTCACAGAACAAGAAGAGCACGTGACACACAAATGTGTGTGCACATGTGCATGCATGCACACATGCACAACATATGAAAATAAATCTATTTAAAAAATAGAAGTGAAGGCTGGTGAGATGGCTCAGCGGGTAAGAGCACCGACTGATCTTCCAAAGGTCCTGAGTTCAAATCCCAGCAACCACATGGTGGCTCACAACCACCTGTAATGAGATCCGATGCCCTCTTCTGGTGTGTCTGAAGACAGCTAAAGTGTACTTATTTATAATAATAAATAAATCTTTAGCAGCAGCAGGGACTGAGCGAGTGGGATCTACAGGAGCAAGTGGGGTTGACCAGAGCAATGAGAGATACTTAAAAAAAAAAAGTCAATTCCCAAAAATGAGATGAAGGCTCACAACCATTTTTACAGCTACAGTGTGCACTCATATGCACATAATAAATAAATAAATCTTTTAAAAAAAGAAATAGAAGTGAGAAGGAACATTTCACGAGGAGCTGCTGTTGCAGAGACAGTGATGGGAGAAGGGCTAAAATGTTAGTGTTCTGTACTCAGAGTGCTTTCTTTGGAGTTGTTATCAAGAATCCAAAAGAATAAAGAGTGAAGTGAGTACTAGTGATTATTTTGTGACTCCCTGGCTGTGAGTCTTTGAATTTGAGAATGGGCCGAGTGAGACTTAACCCAAACTAAGTCAGAGCACGATCCCCAAACCTAATACCTTGGTTGTCCCAGATATGTAATAATGTAGCTTTAGAAATCTGGGCTTTTTCACATAGCCTTAAAAGCCACTAGTCTAGACTAGTGGTTGTCAAAGCTTTTCCCTTTCTGCAGCCACACTTGGGACAGATGACATCCTCATCTTATGGGACACATGTCCATGGTATACACAGTATTAAGATATTCCTAATTCTTTCCAAGTTAAGAAATTAATCCTAGTGAATGCAATGTTATAAGGAAACCTTCACTGTACTTTGATTTCCTCTTGAAAATGGTTCATTCCCTTCCCAGGTGGGATTATCTTAGGCAGGAAAGGCAGCTGAGGAGCCAGAAGCCCAGGGTGGCCTGGATGTGGCCTGGTACTATAATTTTCTCAAGATCAAATTACAAATTGCAAGAAGGTCCTATTTTCATTGAAAATGGGTTCTTTTGCTTTGAAATCACAGTCCAAAGAAAGAAATATACTTGGTGATATTAATTCCTTTATCAATAAATGATTTCAGCACTTACTCTAGGCAAGCGACTATTCTAGCTCTGGGACTTTAGCAGATGGAAGAAGATCTGTAAGACAGACAGATCTCTGTGTGTGGAAGAGGTCAGGGGTGGAGGAGGCCTTGTTTAGCATAGGAGAGGCCTTAAGGAGTCATCCTGATCTCTGAAAACAGCAGCAGCAGCAGCAACAACAACAACAAATTAAAAAGCAGAAACAAAACATCTCAAGGAAACAATAACAGCAAAAGCTGCTCTCTACTTTCTTTCCAGTGGCTGGGGACAGGTTTCAGTTATATATTGGCTGATTTGTTCCATCACTTCATTTATTTATTTACCTGAGTGTACTGAAAACACCTAATACGTCCCAGGTATTCTAAATGTCTTCACATAAATTATTCCTTTTAGTTTATTGCTGAGTAAAAGTTGTCCCTTTTCTTTTCTTTTACAAATCCACAAGTAGCATAATTCAGTGTAATAGTCAAAAGTTAGGAAGCAATCAAAATACCAAATATAGGAAACTTATTACATTAATTACAAGAACTCATTAAAATGATAAGTAGCTAGTATAAGGACTTCGGTGTGATGATATGAAACACTACCAAAGAGAAGGTGTTGTGGAGATTTTTTTTTTATTTCATGCACTTTATTACAAACAAACAAACAAAAACCCTTGCAGACAAGGCCTGCCTGTGATCCTACCACATAGGAGGCAGAGGTAGACAGATCTCTGTGAGTCAGCGTCAGCTTAGTCTACATAAGAAGTATGAAGACAGGGCTACATAGAATCTATCTCAAAAAGCAACAACAACAACAACAAAAACCACAAACTAAAACAAATAAACCTATGCAAATAAAAATGTCACATGACAAAAATAACTAGATTCAAAGTCTATACAACTCAAAGAGCTTCGATACAGTTAAAATAGGCTTGGGGCTTCACATTAAACTTTATAGTTCCAGCACCAAATATATTTTATGCATGCATCTACCACCAAATCAAGATCGATTTGAGACAGAATTATAACTAGAAAAACAATTAGTGTTATTTCCTCTTTCATAACTTATGTCCATTGCCTGCATTCACTCCTTCCTCATGACCTGTTCTTAGCCCGTCCTGTTTCCTTTCCTTCATGATGTGCTATTTGCACATGTACATTTGTTTACATGTATACACATGTTATTGGCTAAGTGTGTGTGTGTGTGTGTGTGTGCACGTATACATTGAATTTTCGTTATCCATCCATCTGTTGAGGGACAACTAGATTGATTCCAATTCTCTACAGTGAGTAAAGCAGCAATAAACATAGGGGTACAACTATCTGTATAGTAGGGTATGCATTCTCTGTGTATATGCCCAAGGACTATATGAAAATAACACTTCTGTACAGCCAAGGAAGTAACCAACATAGTTAACAGACAGCCTTCAAAGTGGAAGAAAATCTTTACCAGCCATATTTCACACTAGCGACTGATAACCAGAATTTACAACAAAGTGCAGAAATTAAATACCAAAGAAATAAAGCTGCCAGTCAACAAATGGGCTAGTTTTTAAAAGAAGAAATATAAATGCCCAATGACTATTTTAAAAGATGTTCTATATCCCTAACTATTAAGGAAATGCAAATTAAAACTACCTGAGATTCCACCTTACCCTAGTTAGAATGGCATCATCAATAAATCTGACAAACGTTGGAGAGAATGTGGAGAGAAAGAAGCTCTTATTCACTGTTGGTGTGGGTAGAAATTAATACGGCCATTGTGGAAGTCAATTTAGAGATCTCTCAAAAATTAAAACCAGAATGACCATATGACCCAAAGAAAGTGTTGTTGTTAGAAGGGCAACATTTAAAACAAAGTTTAAAATCAGAATGCTTTTACACATTTGTATTTCAAAGTACATAAAGAGCTATATAAATAATTCAAGAGTGATCACATCAGGAGAGCAGAACTGGTGGTTTAGGATGGGGAGGAATACAAACTTTTGTTTATACAGTCATCCATTGGCAAACCAAAATGTTAACCACATACACTGAGTTAAAATTTTTTTGTTGTTGTTTTTGTTTTGTTTTGTTTTTGCTTTTGTTTTTGTTTTTTCTGAAACAGGGTTCCTTGTGTAGCCCTGGCTGTCCTGGAACTCACTCTGTAGACCAGACTGGCCTAGAACTCAAAAATCTGCCTGCCTCTGCCTCCCAAGTGCTGGGATTAAAGGCATACACCACCACTGCCCGGCAAAGAGTTAAAATTCTTATTAATGCTTTTTGGTTCATAAAAGATTTCACCTTCTTGGAGCTTGATCAGGATATGATTGGCTTGCTCAAATACAAGAGAATTTAGCTTCTGTGTTCTCAATTTATGAACAAAGGTACGGAAATGTTATGCTTTAAAAAAAACATATTTTTTTTAGTTTTATGCTTATAGGTAAGTGCAGAGATCGGGAAGGAGGGGCAGGTGGGACTCTGAGTCAGTGCTGAGGAGCCCAAGGTGAAGGAGAAGGTTTGAGAAAGATGTTACTGTCTCTTTTCTTTGCATGCTTTCTGCAGTTAATATCTGTTCAAAGCCTGTGAGATTGTCAGACGATGTCAGAGTTGAGAGTTATCTGAGGCAAGGCAGGTTATCTGAGCGAGGTAAAAGCAGTTGCTGGGGTTTATAATATGGCTTGATCGTCCAGGCTGGATGAAGCAGCAGGAGAAAGTGTGGCCTGGAATATCAATTACTTAGTCCTTCTCATCACCAGGTGGAAGCCACATCCCCCAAGTCTGCTGATTTGGAAAGTCTTTATTTTTGCAAGGGTTGAATTCCCTTGCTTGCTCTTTGTCAGCATTCTGCTGACAAGTATTGTTCTTTCTGTGTCCTAAGATCCCCTCCTCTCCTTTTTTTCCTTACTAAACTATCTGTTCTAAAACAAAACAAACCCACCAACCAGCTCAATAGCTCAACTATTTAAAAGCTTCTTTTCATCTCATTTGTTTGTCATTTATTAATGGGGTTATTTTCTCTCCAGTGTTTCCTATGCCCCAGACATATTAGAGAGAACTTCAGATCCCTGGGGCGGTTATTACATCACTAGTTCTTTTTTTTAATGGCTTAAAAAATTAGACTCAAACTTTAGTAATTCTATATATCACCACCCCCACTCCTTCTTTCTTATTTAAATATTTTTTCCCAACCAAATGTAGTGCTCTGAAAGATCCCTAGCAAGTCCAGTCAAATGTGTATTTGTTTTGAGGAGATTATTAAATGAGTTATAATTCTCACTGATTGTTTCTTGGTTATCTGAGCACAGTCTGCTCTTTTGTCAAGCTAACAGCTCCTTAGGAGAGCATTAGAGTAGACAAAGGAGCAGCTTGCTTGGTAGGAATCTCATACTTTTCTCTAATTTTGATGTGTTATTGGTTTCTTACATCTTAAAAATAGGCTTATTTGGAACTTTTTTTTTTTTAATAAATCCTCACTTCTAAATGTTCCGTCTGCTCAATTCTAAGGGCCATTTTAATGTTCCCTTTGATTCTCAGCATTCACTTGGTCCCAATGAACAGCAGACTGAAGAAAAAGAAAAAAATAACCCTTTGCCATCAGGATAGTAGGAAGAACACGGGGTGCAGAGTCAGAAGTCCCTTGTTAAGCTCCCTGCCTCACATTTTATTTTATTATTATTAGCTTTTTTTTTTGGATTCAAGCTTTTCCCATCCCTTCTTCCCCACCTAGAATCAATCATCCCCTCTCTTCCCTTATCTAATATTGAGAAAATGGATAAGAAATTTTGCAGAACACTATGAATGCCTGTGAAAAGGGCATTATGGAAATGTCCAGTATTATTATGCTGGAATTATGCCATTATTCTGTATTCAAAAAGATGCGGTCTAGAAGAATAGCAGCTCCTTTCACCTTAGAGTCCAAAGACGGTCTGTCAGGAAGTCCTTGGAATATTACATAGTAGGTTTGCAGAAAAGGGCTAAGCCCCCACTAGATTCGTGCCTTTTTTGTGTGATTACTGTCATTTTATTACACTGATGCTTTGGGAAGTTGTGGCAATAGAAGAGAGTGAGGGTAGGATGTTCTGCCATGACTTATTATACTGTGATGATGGAAAAGACAACAGAAAAGTGAGTCCTGCCCACAGTCCAAATGGTCTAAATAATGTAAATGTTAAAGAAAAATGGCATAGTGATGCATAATGCACACGAAATTATCTAAATCTTGACACTGTGTATGTTAAGACATAAGGATACAAATTGACTCCAGAGTCACCAGGACGTGTAAAGTAACACTAGGCATTTATATATTTAATGGGGTCAGCATCCCATCTTGAGCAATTTAGAAGCACAGTCAAGCCTAGTCTCAAAATACTCTCTTTCTGTGCCACAATGTCCATCATGAGACCACTCCCTTGAATTGTATTTGCAGCCAAATATTCTACTAGAAACCTGAATAAAATTGCAAGCTCCTGCATAAATAGTTTGTCTTTAATACAACTGACAACTGTTTAGAAAGTATGCAGAGGTTTTATTCTCAAACCTTTGTAGAAAAGATGACTTGGACAGGATGTGGAAGAAAGAGTAGGGGGCCACACCTTTGGAGAACCCAGTGCAGTTAGCGTAGGTATGTGAAGTAAACTAGGTACACTTGAATAGGTGCTCAGTTGCTTTTGTTTCTTGGTTAAGAGTCATAGCCACTTCATCCCTTACTACAAACCCAATAGCCTGGCCAAATCAAACATACTAAATGCTCTGTAGAAATCTTTAACCATCATCGTGAGACCCTTGGCTTAGATAGATGAATAGTGAGGTAACACGGATTGAAAGAATCAGAAGGAAAAGGTGACCTGCATGCTACTACAGAGAACCCTATTGCTATTCATTGATTACCACAGAGATTGACAGTATTTCAGAAGGGGTTTAAGAAGATAGAAACTGGCCACGCAAGATCTGGTAGTCTGGAGCAAGCAGAGGTTATCTTGATGGTGTAAGAGTTAAAAAAAAAATGCCTATAAATAAATTCACTATTTATGCTAACATATTCTTTAAAATGCGGGTGTCAATCAGAAAAAAAATTAAAACAGATCACCTTGTATAACCTAGCTGAGATGAACCCCAAAAGAGAATAGAACATTATATGGGGAAAAGGGAAGGGGAAAAGTTTAGAACATAAGACTGGGTAGAAGTCAAACTCGTAGGTGGGTGTGAGTGCTCTGGCAGACTGAAGGCAGGGGATGAAGCCTGCAGGTAGAGGGGATGAGTATTACAGGAGAGGGAGGAGGCAGGCTTTGCCTACTGTGCAGTTTTGCCTAGGGCAGCTAATTGCTTGTGCCCAGAAAATTGCCTCTGGAAGCCTTGGGCAATGTGCAGTAGGTTTTCCCTGAAGCCTACTTTATCAGGTTAAGTTGAAATTTGGTGGGAGAATAGACGGGAAGGGGGTGGGGGCTGAAAGAACTCCTGAGCTGAAGAAAAAAGAAAAGAGCTGGAGGGGGTGGGGAAATGGGAAGAGAAACCTGAAAGGTCACTAGCTACCTCAGCAACTCATCTCTAATGATGAGAGACAGATTTTGAACTCTCAGGGAATCTGAGGTCTTTTTTATCTTATTTATTTATTTATTTCAATATGAAGCGATTTTAAATTACCTACACTACTCACCAGTCTCCAAATAAAACTTTCTAAAGCTTCCCCCTCCCTCCCCCAGCAGATTAAATAGCCTGACCAAGATATATAGCTAGGGAGAGATAAAGACAGAATAAAAATTAAGGTCTCATCATCCTGTTCTGTTTTTCAGCAGTGTGTTAAGCAAGAGGAGAGATACCAGTGCAAGCTGGTGAAACAGGGAGAGCGGGGGTGGGGCATTAAAGAGGAAGATAGAAGGGGGCGTCGCTGGAACGTTTTCCCCTTAGGATTGAGTCTGGTGTAGAAATAAAGTAAGGGAAGTCCTCTAAAAGTAATTGAATCTCTGTTAATGTGTCCATACCTCATATACTATGTTTATTGTTAATATATCGATTTTATAGCAACTATAAGGCATAGCATGCTCAAGACCCTAGGTTCAATCTCCAAGACCCTAACTATGGAACAAGTTATCTCCATCATAAACAAATCCTGAGATTAACAAACTTGCTTATAGTTGCTCAGGTGGTAAATCAGGATTTTAATCTACGAGTACCTAACGAGGCCACACTGCTTCTTCTCAGAAGGTATTGATTAAATGTCTACTCTATGCAAGGTGCTATGCTAGGTACTTTAAGGATATAAAAAAGGAGCTGATTAGTGATATAAATAAGGAAGCCTTAATTATCTTGTTCTTGGAGTATATAATGTAAAGAAGGAACTGTCTTTAATTAATTAACTGGCCAACTTAGCTTTCTGTTTAATGCCCCAATATGATAAAGAAGCAAGTGAGATCAGCCACAACCACATAAATTGGAAGATAGTCTCTGTGTCCATAAAGTCTTTTTTAAAAATTAAGTGACATTCCACACATGGCTAAGGCCCATGTGTGTCCTGTAGAACAACGCTCCCAAACTGTCCTAACTTTTTTATGGGTTTAGGAAAAAAATAAAATATAAACCTAGTATTAAGAATATTTTCTTTAAAAAAACATATAAAGTATATGCAAGAAAAACATAGAAGCACATTTCTTCTATTATTATATAAAAGTCTCTCTTTTATATAAAAGAGCTAGGCAACCCTAAGAGGCAAGCAAGATACTTACAGTGCTGCAATGACTAGCAATCAGTTTATTAGTTTATTCTAATCTTTGATGTGTATATACTACCCATGATCTTTAGCCTTCATTGTGAATATTTTTGGTACAGAACAAAACGTAATTATGGTTAAGAACATTGATGCTTTCTTTGACACTATTTTTATTGCCCACTTTAATTTAGATGTGGATTATATTTCATGAGCTCATGCTGGTATTTCATTGCCACATTATAATGTATTTCAGGATCAAACATGTCAGAAACAGTCATCTGGAACCTGCTGCCATGCTCCGACTGCCAGTTCCTTAAAGGACGTGCTGATCTGCATTTGGCTTTCTATGTTTTAAACTTTTGAGGCATCCCTAGACAATACCAATCATCTATAATACTAAGTGTGCATAGGCTTAGTTTTTTCCTTACATGCTTGATAATAAATATACAACTGGAATTAGATTAAAGAAGGAAGCTTTATATCTACTTTACTACATTAATATGCAGGGCACATAAAGAAGAACATAAACTTATAAATTTCAAAACTAATAGTTTGGGTATCATAATTGCACACAAAATAATAAATAATAATATTTTATCAGTTCAGGAAAAACAAATAACAGGAAGCTAAATATTTCCCAAAAATCTAAAAAAAGAAACATACTAATGAGCACATTTACATTGAGCTAAGTAAAAATCCAGGACATAATTTCATTTTGTTCACTGGCATCTTCTCAGTACTTAACATAATACATGATTGTATGATGTGTAGTCAAGAAATATTTTTGAATGGGTGGTATGGTTTTTTTTTTTTTTTTT
>NW_022196912.1:93188876-93206527 GCF_008632895.1 Mastomys coucha | reverse complement strand
TTTTTTTTTTTTGTGTCAGTTTGGCCTGTTTGCTTCCTATGGCAAATCACATAGCATAATCTTAGAGCATAAGGGGATTAAACCAGTATAATAGAAAACTCTTGATAAATCGCAGATGAAAATTAGGCCAGCTGTGGCATGTGCTATATATAGGTTTTTAAAAATTATAAACATAATTTATATACTTCTATTTCCTTCTATTTCCCTGGAATGACTCATAAGGCATTGCTAATTTTTATATGTTCAAAAATGATGGCTGCATAAAGGTTTGAACTTAGTTTATAGATTCTTAGCTAGTTCTGACCTCCACTTTCAAGTGATGGAAACATTGAAACTTGGAGAAAATGTGCGTTAGTGTTCATTAAAAGGGCTCTTCTTTGCTTCTAAATGCCAGAGAACGAAAAGTGATCTCAGAAACCAGAACAAATATTACACTACCTTCATTAAAGCACGAGAGCTGACACATTTACTACTGGCTTTTATGGTCAATCACAAATCTCCTACCAGAGGCTGTGGAATGACCATCTGAATATATTGTAAGAAGACTTAATGGCCTTAAATATTGATTACATTAACACCCAGCAGTCTCTTCTATTTCTGACATTGAAACAAGCACTCCCAATTACTGTGGTTAAAATACAATAATAAAATGGATCTATAATTTGTTTAAAATATTTTAAATAATGATAAAAGGCAGGAAAATTAATTGATCACTCACTACTTGAATAATTTTAAATACCTAAATGACTATAATCACTTGAATGATCCAAGAGCAATATCAGTGACCATGGACAAAGTCCAACACAGAAAATAAGACTCAGCTACTGTGGTCAGTCTCATCTTTAGCTGCCAATGACACTGCCACAAGACCTCAGGGGCAGGGAAAAAATATCTTCAAAGAGTTAAAAACAACAACAACAACAACAAAAAAAAAACATATAGGGGAGAAACAGAACCTGAGAATTATAGACTATTGAAACTTGTATTAGGATTCTCCAGAGGAGCAGAGCTGATAGGATGAATAGAATTAAAGGGGGATTTATTAGATCGGCTCACAGGATAGAGTCTGGCTAGTCCAACCATAGCTGACATACATCAGAAAGACCAGGAATCTGCGAGTTTCTCAGTCCATGAGGCTGGATCTCTTGGCAGTCTCAATCTGATGCTGTAAGAGCGAATTTTTTTTTTCCTTTTTCTTTTTGGAAACTGCTAGCCTTCAGCCTACATTGGAAGATCAGAGAAGCTGGTCCTGGACCAGTGAAGACATGCAATAGTGCTAGAAACACACTAGATGAGCTTTTCAGTGAGAGCGAAGTCAGGAGACTTGTCTTTTGGGTGATTCCAGATCCAGTCAAGTTGAGATCCAAGATTTATGGACCATGCCACTCTTCTTGATTCAGTCTTGACAAGAAGATTGAAACTCAGATTGCAGGACAGGAGTTATCTACACCTTTCTAGTATGGCTATCCCAAGTCATACTAGAGGGTCAAATGGATGAGGTAGACATAGTCGGTGTATTGCAGAATATTTGATTAGGATTCATAGAAAACCTAATTATTAGTAAAACACAAAAGCCTAGAAAGACATTGCATTTGTCAGAGGTAGTTAGGTGTGTCCTGTAGAGATGCAGTTTGGGTGTGGCTCTAAAAGCCTCCACAGATAAGAATGCTAAAGAATGGAAAGTTCCTGCCTGCTATAAGGCACATTGCTTGGGGGAGGGCTTGTGGCCTTTGCTGCATGACCCAAGGCAAAGTCAGCCAGATGGCTTTGAGGTATCTCACACCACAATAGTGAAACGGTTCTACCTCCAAGCTTGGAGACCACCACAAGGATGGCTGATAGTGGCTCAGCCTGCCAGGGGTGTAGGGGGAGGAGCTAGAGATTTTCTTTTCACAGCAATTTTGAGAGGCTTCTTTCAGGGCTTAGCATTTTGGCCTGGCTCTCCTTGAGTTGGGCTTTCTTTTGGCTTGGAAGAACTCCATGGAAGAAACTCTGAGTAAGAGATAGGGATTCTCACTGGGCTTGTAGGAACCACAGAGAAGCAGCTGATAGGACACAAGTGAAGCAGAATTCTAGGAACAAGAGCTAAGGAGTCCTCCTGGGTTTGGAGGAGCTCAAGAAAAACATAAGCTAGCTTGGCAGTATGACACAGGTAGAAAGAGATTTCTCAAGAGCTAGCAATTTAGTTGCAAAATCAGCCTTGTAAATAAATAGGTATTTTGTAAATAGTTAAAAAAATAAAATTACCTGACTGAGCTAGCGGGCGTTTTACATCAACTCCCACCTCATGTATCATTTATGGGTATAAATACTAGATTAAATTTAAATGATCATATATTATTCCTGAGCTTATATTTATATATGCATATGTGGTGGTTTGAATAAGAATGACCCCCATACATTCATATATTTGAATGCTTAGGGAGTAACTATTTGAAAGGCTTAGGAGGTGTGGCCTTGTTGGAGGAAGTGTGTCACTAAGGGTGGGCTTTGAGGTTTTAGAACCCCAAGCCAGATCCAATAGGTCTCTGCCTTCTTGCTACCTGAGGATCTGGTTGTAGAACTCATATATTTCTCCAGCACCATGTCTGCCTGCCTGCTGCCATGATCCTTGCTTTGATGACAATGGACTAAACCTCTGAAACTATAAGCAAGCCCCAATTAAATGCTTTCTCTTATGAGTTGCCATGGTCATAGTATTCCTTCGTAGCAGTAGAGCATTGACTAAGACATACATGAAAAAAATAATATCACATGACACATCTTACTTGGGAACCTAATTTATAAAAAACAAACAAACAAACAAACAAACAAACAAAACCCTCTTTTCTCCACATATTTTATAGAACATATTTTTAGAGTTTCTCAAAATTTTGTTATACGTGTGATATTCTTCAATCTGGCCAACCATTCTGCTATTGCTGAGCACCAAGTTTTTCTTTATTCATTTATTCATGGTTGTTAGTAACATAACCACAGCTAAATCTGATCAACAATCTGTAGTACTTCCTATATAGTGGAAGTAACTGCTTGATGATGGGGCTGTGGAGTGATTGGAAGGAACCACATGGATCTCAAGAGCAGAGATACTATTGTAATCAGAGGGAGCGAGCAGACCTGTGGAGCAGATAAGCCTTAGGTGAATGTGTTTGTTAACATGGGAACCATCATATGAAGGATCCCAGTTCTTCAGACCAGTAGGAGTAGCAAAGTCTTCTCTGAGTGGGGTTCAGAGTGACAGCAAAGTCTTGCCCCGGTCTGCATGCAATGATGACAGTGTATGTAGTAGCTATCAACCTCAGCTTCCTCTTCTAGAAGGATTGCAGCCTGAGACTGCTACCCTGCAGAGATCTCCTACTTACATTAGCTAAACCTGCTTCCTTATTGAACCGTATGCTAAAACCTCCTCAATTCTTATGTATAAAATCAGCAGAGTGAGGTTCCAGGCTACTGTTGTGTCTCATCAGAGAGTACACACCCCACCCAGTCCCAACTTTTCTGTATAGCTGCCCTTTCTTTCTTCATTCTTTCTTCACCCCAGCTGGGATAATTTCTAAAGCTGTGCAAAGTTTAAGCAGCCGATATTCCATCCTGAGACACCCTCTGAAGGCAGCCTAGCCTAAGGCGTTTAGAAACATGGACCATATATTTTCTACTTGGTCCTTACCTGATTCTTTCTGACTAAGACCAGGAAGAGAGGTAGCATTTAAAAAAAAATCTGAAAATAGCTAACACTTTCTGCATATTCGTTATGTGTAGGTAGCAGTCTAAACACTTTCCATGTATCACCTCACTTCAATGCAGCCACAACTACAAGAAGTAATGGAGATAAGAAAAAGTAAAAAACATTCCCCACAGGCAGCATAAGGAGGAAACCAGGGCTTTCATGCTTTTAATACCTAACCATTGCTGCCTTACATCCAGCACACGGGGCTGTTGAAGCAGACAAGTCAAGAATGTACCAGAATAAAAGCTTATGGAGCACATGACATATTTCTAAAACTTCTTATTTTTGAAGCATTTTAATTATCTACCAATGCTACATTTCGTTTTGGTGGTAGAAATGGTCTCTATCACTTTAAGAATTTTACTATTTGCCATTACTTATATGCATGTAATTTTATAAATTGACAGGTGTCAATTATAAAATACTGTGTTACATACATTTGTATCACTCTGATAAAAACTCGACAGAATGACTTATTTTAGCTCAGAGTTTGGAGGGTTTTGCCCAACATCATTTGATTCTGTTCTTATACTGGAAAGCACGGCATGGGAGTATGTGAGAGATGTACTGTTCACTTCAGGACAGATACAAAGGGAAGGGGAAAAGGGAGGTAGGGACAGACAAAAAGATAGACAGACTGGATGACTGGTCAGAGAATAGATGTGCTAGAGACAAGATAACACAAAGAACCTATTCCAGTTACCTACTTCTGGCCATCTCTCACCTTTTAAAATTCCTCCCCAAATAGTACAGCCATTCATGTCCAAGAGTTCAACACATGAGTATAGGGAGTATATTATAATCAAGCCAGAACATTCTACTCCTGGCTCCCAAAGCCTCATTTCCATCCCATAATACAAAATGAATTTAGTCCATCTCCCAGTCTCTCCAAAGTCCCAATGACCTTCATCAAAAAAATTAAAAGAAAATCAAAAACCAAGTTCAAAGTCTAAGCCTTAAGTTAACTCTTAGCTATGGGATATAACAATGAAAAGCAAATGACACACTTGCAGTAACAATGTTTCACAGTTGTTACTGTCTAGCAGTAACGTTAAGGAATGGGTTACCTGGAAATATGGAGTTAGAAATAGATAGGAGGAGATAAAAGAGATAAGAGAGATAAGAAGAGGTAGGCTAGCCATACTGTACCTTACCCATGTGGGAGGATAAAAATTAGACAACACGAGCTGTGGTCACTCAGTCATCTTGAACCTTTAATGAATATCCTTTGTTCCCACCAATAGGTAGAATGATTCAGGCAAAACCAAACCCCCAAGTACATCAGCACGTCAGTTCAATCAACGACTTCCTTTTTTTCTCTGTGGAGGTGGAGCTTCCTAATGTAACTGGAACCAGGTAGGAGGCGTGGCCAATAGCAGGAGATGGACAGAGAGGTGTGGCTATGAGAGGCAGGCCTCAAACCAGGAGGGTAACACACAGTAAACATTCTCATACCAAAATAGTAGAATGAGAGAAAGGAAGGATCAGATAAAACCAAGACTGAGGTCCAGTAAGACGCATCCAGCAGCTAGGGCACGCATTGGCATGACACATGCCTCAATACTTTTGAACTGTTCCATCCCATGGTCTTGCCATTTGCAGCCCAGGTGGCATCTCTTTAGGGATGTCTCTGCTACCTTCAGCAGACATTCCTGCTACTGGCATCTCCAGCATCCTGGGGCCCCCCCTTATGATTTAGACCTCACACTCACCTTCCTTTAAAATCTTGAAATAGTCTTCATGACCCTGAGACTTGTGCATCCCTCATGCCTGCCTGCAAAATCAACTCTATTTGTCATCAGCTTGAGCAGAAGGCAACACTCACCCACCAAAGACAGCAGCTGTAGTGGTCTCTGAATGCCTCGGTGGCTGAACGTGGGAAGACACTTCCTTAGATAGTACTATGTGTTTAGGGCACCCTGGAGCTGTCTTTTTCAGAGTAGAGTCTTTCAAATGAGTTAAAACTTTTAAACTCTTAATCTCACAATGGGTTGGACAATTCCTGAGATGATCTAATGTCAACTTTCATGCCAGTGTATTACGCTGTATTACTGACGCACTAGATTCTTTAATGGTCTCACCCTCTTAGCCCCTAACTTCCCATCTCTGGCCATAGTGTTCAGTTTTCAAATCTTTCTGGTCTTTGTAACCTCTTCTCCCCAATTCTCACTATAAACTTGACTAAAAGTAGCCATACTTACTCCGCTAAGGGAACACAACAATAAGACGACTCCAAATAATCTATTCCTATACTCACAGATTAGAGCACTGCTCAGCCCTAATTAGAGAAGCTCCTTTTTGCAATAGATAAATAATTAACAAAGCGATACATAACTGGATTACCTGCAGAGGGTAGGAGAATTTGGAGTACTCGGTCCTCAGTGGGATGTTTTCATCAAACCCTGCCCCTTAAGGTTATTTCCTATGCAGAAAAGGAAGCAGAAAGCTTGTCAGAACCAGAGGTGATGGATGGTGCCAAGGACACATCTTCCAGATGCAAAATGACTGATGCACATGAATTCTCTGAGACTGTGACAGCAAAGACCCTAAAAGATTCAAACTAGACAAAATCCCAGCACTTAAAAGGGCAGGTGGACTGAAAGTCCCACTCCTAATCAAGATGCTGGTTGGGACTGATGCCTTTTGGGAAAGAGGAGATCAGTTTTCCCCAGTGGAATGTTGCTAGGTATATCAAACATGTTCCAGGGCAGGCCCACACCCAGAAGTCATTGGCCAACAGAAAACAGACCCCTTGAGTTTTTGTGTGCTTTATGTCATGGGTTTTATTAGTTCATTGTGAATTTCACATCATGCACCCTAATCTTTCCATCCCCTCATACCCTCCCTTTACCTTTGCAACCTCCCCCACAACAGATTTAAAAAAAAATCTTATTGTGAAAGCTGCAGTGTGTCAGTGTGTCCTGCAGTAGATAGGACTATAGTAGATAGTGTCCACACTTCTTTGCTTGCATATGTTCATCATGATGATTTGTTGGTCTGGTGCAAGGCCTCTGGCTTCTGCTACTCTATCAATATTGGAACCTCACTGGGACTCCTCTGGGATATCCTGTTGTTGTGCTATATCCTGGAGATCCTGTAGTTTTGTATCTGTGGGATGGGTCCCTTCACATGTTCCAGCAGTTCATTGATGGAGTGATGATGTTGGAGTGAGCCAATTCAAAGCCTTGGATCTGGGCCTGAGAGGTATCTGAACTGATCAGCCAGCTGGCCATAAGGTTGAGTCACCAGCAACCCCACTATCAAGGCCTGCTCTTCCAAGTGCAGCAGCAAGTGAGGGACAGGGCCAGCTCTCCCACACTCGTGCCCTCCAGGCTAGCTTGTCTGCCCCTGCCCCCAGCATTAGCTCTACCACTGTGCCACTCAGGCGAGGTGCAGGGCCCACTCTCCCAAGTGTTGCAGCTGGTGAGGGGCAGGGATAGCTCTCTTGTTTTCATGACACCAGCACCAGGTCTCCTGCCAGCTGCAGAGGTAGTGAAGGGCAAAGGGGAACTAGGGTATCCCTTCCTTATCCACATCAGTGCACAGGCGACAAGTGGTAGGGCCAGGTATTCCATGCTCATATCTCCATCTGCCTGAGTACTGTAGATGGCTAGGGGTGGAGTCAGCTCTCCTGCTCTCATACCCCAAGGACCAGCTCTCCCACAATGCCCAGGTGAGGGTAAAGCCAGTTCTGCAAAGCAATGAGACATCAACATGTCTCTGGGCATCGGCCCAGAAGAGAGATGTCTGCTGGCCTTTGGTGGTAACAGACCCCTGCTGCTGTATGGCCAGAAACCCAGATGTGGCTCCCAGACATGCCTCCTGGTGGCAGCATGAGCCATGATCCCACTAGGGTCCCTAGTAGCATCACTGGCTACTCCCATCAGGCTGTTCCTCCTTACCCTCAAGTCTCCAGTCTGTCTCTCTTCATTGTGCTCACATTCTTCTGTTTTTCTCTTTCTTCCATTTCTCCACCACTTACTTGCTCATCTTAGTGGTGCCTGGGGTCTCTGAGTGTCTAGGGTCCCTTCGGGAGTGGTCTCAGGAGTGCTATGACCTGCTTATGCATTATGGCTCTGGGCAGGGATCAGCTTGGGCATAATCTGATCCCAGGCCCTTGCAGCACCCCACAGATTGTCTCAGGCTAGCTCCATGTCCCGGCTCTATGGCACCTGTTTGGTGGTCATCTCAGACTTTCACCTCATCTGGCCTACCCAAGTGGCTTCATGAAAGGGTTGTCTGTCTCAAGCTTTCCCTTGCCAAGGGCCCTCAATCTCAGGCAGGGTTCTTCTGGCCTCCAGCTTGCTCCTAGTCCTCGGAGCAGTAGGTACCTGCCCAGTCCCTTCTGGAGGTTGTCTCAGGCTCGCTTTTTTTTAGGGGAATATTAGGCTACTAATCATCCAGATGTTCATAGGTCAGAACACATAGCCTCTCTCCTCTCTGCCACCTACTGACGCACATGTGACAGAGCAGCCACACTTACAATGCTTCTAGGGGCAGGATTGTTTTGTTTTGTCTTTTTTTTTTTTTTTGAGACAGGGTTTTGCTGTGTAGCCCTGGCTGTCCTGGAACTCACTGTGTAGACCAGGCTGGCCTCGAACTCATAAATCCACCTGCCTCTGCCTCTCAAGTGCTGAGATTAAGGGCGTGTGCCACCACTGCCCAGCGATATTTTGTCTTTTTTTCCTCTCCAATTTGTTTGTTTGTTTTTTTCTATTTATTTTTGTTTTTGAGAGAGGAAGAACATGAAGTTGGGTGGTTAAGGAGGCAGTAAAGGAATATGATAATGATATGTTGTTTAAAATTTTAATAAAAAAAATTAATCTATTGAAAGAAAAAATGCTATTACCTGAAGTCTATGCCATCTTTAAATTTACTCCACCAAATTACTTAGTCCCTTGATTTTAAATTCAGCCTTACTGAAAGTCTCAGGTCACAGGCAAAGTATAAATTATTTGCTAGAGCATAATATAGTGAATTATAGTCCAGTTCACAACAGAGCCTTTATTTCCTCCTAGAACCTTCATTTCCAACCAGAATCTAACTGTATGCATTTCTTTCAGCCTCTTGTTATAGGAGTGTCTGCCACAGTTGTACATTAAGTTGAACTTACAGCATTCTAGAGTTTCTGTAGCCTGTATTTTCAAGTTTTTCTAAATTCCTCCACAACTGGTTCCAAATTACTTGGATATTCAAGCCATAACCACACAGTCAGGGTTAGTCACAACAGTGACCGCACCTCTCTGACACCAGTTTTCTACATTAGTTGGATATATTATCTCTGTGACCAAAATACCTTATGTAGTAAATTGGAGGAAGATATATTTTGGCTTATGATTTCAGAGATTTTAGACCATAATCCTGGCTCTGTTGATTCTGGGTCAATGCTGAGTCAGGTTGTTATAGTATTGGAGACACATGGCAGATACTACTTACCTGATCACAGACTGGAATCAGAGATGGGGGTAGATGCAGGATTGGGGGAGCAGACAAGATACCATCAAGGACCCACACCTAATGATCTTTCTTTCAGCAAAGTCCCACCTCCTGTTTCCATGGTCTCCCAAAATAGTGCAAACAGTTCAGAATGAAGCAGTCAATACATAAACTTATGGTAGACATTTGATATTCAAACTTCTTAATTGAGACATTGACAAATTACCATTGTCTTAATTACCCTGGAAGTTAATCAAGGATACATAGACACAATAGGGAAGATTGTGGTAACTGTACTTTCTAGGGAAAATGTTAGACAGGTTGTTTGGGGGATTTTTTTTTCAGAAATCTTCCTGCCTCTGCTTCCCTAGTGCTGAGATTCAAAGCATGCATCACACCATCTGGCATTGGGCATGCTTTAATTTTAACAATGCTTATCAAAACTTCCACAAATAAATACCTGGCAGTATCCAAGTAAACATATTCTTCATAATACATGCACTTTAAAAAACTTTATTTTTTAAGTAGATGAAGATACACATGACATTGAAAGCATTTGTAAAATATACAAAATGAAGTTGCATTTATATTCAAGTACAGAAATCAAATGGAACAATATTTTGCCACTATTACAATTTTCTCTCTTCTTCAAATCTCTTAGCCTCTTTAACAATTCATTTTTGTTTTTATATGAATGGGTGTTTTGCCTGAATCTGTATGTGCATAATGTACTTGTCTTAAATACATGGAGGTCAGAAGAGGGCATCGGATCCCATAGAACGGAACTTACAGACAATTGTGAACCACCATGTGGGTGCTGGGAACTGAATCTGGATGTACTGCATGATCAGCAAGTGTTCATAACCAGTGAGCCATCTCTTCAGACTCTCCTTTAGTGCTGGGTGGTGGTGGCACATGCTTTTAATCCCAGCACTTGGGAGGCAGAGGCAGGTGGATTTCTGAGTTCGAGGCCAGCCTGGTCTACAGAGTGAGTTCCAGGACAGCCAAGGCTATACAGAAAAAACCCTGTCTCAACCCCCTTCCCCCCCAAAAAAACCCGAAACAGACTCTCCTTTAAAATTTTTATGATCATTGCAGCATGTTCATTAAAACATTATGAACATTAATGCATCAAAATGAACAGTAATGCATAGGTCTGTAGCCAGTGTACCTAGGTTCCAATTCCCCACTGCCATTTACAAGCTGTATGACCTGAGTAGCTTCTTTGAACTTTAATTTCTTCTATTATTATTATTTTGTATTATTTTGGCCCCATTTTTTAAATCCAGAATGGCTCTGTGTGTGTGTGTGTGTGTGTGTGTGTGTGTGTGTGTGTGTGTGTGTGTATGGTTTTCCCAGACAGGGTTTCTTTGTGTGTAGCTTACCTGGACCTCAAAATGTAACTTTATTTGGAAATAGGATTATGTACACATATATATATATATGTATATATATAATTTCAATGAGGTATATTAGATTAAGATATATCCTAAATCAAATGACAGGCATCCTTATAAAAAAGAAAATGATGTTGGGTATGGTGATACACACCTATAACCCCAGCATTTGGAAGGTGGAGGTAGGAGGCTTAGAAGTATCCTCGGCTACAGAGTGAGTTTGAAACCAGTCTGGGCTAAAATGTGATTCTATCTCAAAACAAAAAGAAACACATAAACCTCAAAGAACAAAACCACAATAGAAGCTACACAAAGGGCCTCTAGATAAATGCTTTGTTCAAAAATGCAGGGAGGAGTTAAAATCTTAAGTATCACCTTGCTATAGCTGCAGTTTCTGTGATAAGTAAAGCCCATCATGTAAGAACTGTCCTGTAATCACAGAGAAGAGATATCACTGTGGGAGAAAGGAGAAATGGACGCACAGAGGACACGTGAAGGGGGAAGCAATTCTGGGAGTGTACCAGTCACATGACAAGGAATCACACTTCCAAGAGTGGCCAGAAGCTTGAAGAGTCTAGAACCTCAGATCTCTGAGTAAAGAGAACCCTGCCGGCACTTCATCTTCCGACCCCCAGCTTTCACAGATGAGAAAGACCGTACTCATGTCTAAAGCCAGCAAGTGTGTGTTTCATTGCAGTAGCTTCAGGTGGCTGATCTGGTGGCATGTGTAACTCCATTTGTCTCCCTTTGGGGTCCACCCCTAATAACCCTGCTTTCTCTTGTCATTGATATTAGAACATAAAGTTCGTTCACAATTTAGGGCTCTCTAAAGCCCAACTAGAATAGCTAGTGCTGTTTGTTCCCTTCACTTGAGTGGCTCATCATTGCATCTTTGCATGAATTCTTGTCATTCAGATCTCAGTGAGTTAACTCTCATGTAATAGAGACCTTTGTTCAGCCACCTTCCCTCTAAAGCAGGCTTCTAATGTCTATTACATCACCCTGTTTTAGTTTATCCTTACAATGTGATTCTTCTTATTTATTCATGTATTCATTCATGTATCACTAATTCCTCAAAACACACACATGTGCACACACACACACATATATAAAATACATTGCATATTTGTGTGTATTCGCTAGAACCACATTGTATTATGAAGTACAGTAGATACTAGCTATATGTAGTTATTTAAATACAAATTTAAATTAATCAAACATTTAAAATACATGTTCCTAATCCTAACAACCATATTTCCAGTGCTAAGTTGCCACAGTAGTTAGTAGCAACCATAATCAACTGCATAAGTGTAGATTATTCCCATCACTGAAAGAGATTCATTTTATAGTGATACAATAGAATATAAGCACAAAATGCCTCTATATCCTCAGTATCATGAATTTGTCTGTGATTTAATAGATGTCAAATAAATATTTTTGAGTGAAGAATGAATAAGCTTTCAAAAGATGGTAGATGTTGATGTGAATGAATTTTGTAATAATAGTCACCACTGCTCCATGGAAGCAAACATGGTTTCTAGGGAGAGGATTTTCTTACCCTGAATGATGGGTTCTTTGGCTTATAAATGAAAATTTCAGTAGGGATCCACTGAGAAGTGGGAAGAGACCAGGTAGGGGGTGCGGGTTGAATATTATCTTCTATGCTATGTAGCATTTGCTTGGGATGTCTAGAGAGCCAGTGTTATCAATCTCACATCTTTAGTAATAATTTCTCTGTGCTTTGATTAATGTGGGTGTAAAATGTGTCTGATGTAGCAGCATGTGTCTGAAACACTCTGAGGCAAAAGAAATAAAAAAGCAATTTTAATTTTAAAAAATAGGCTAAAAAGGAATGAGAGCACTTAATTAGTAAAATGCCATTTTACTGCAGTAGAGGAAAAATCATAGAAATGTATCTTTGCTATACATGCAGAACAGAGTCAGTACATTTCAAAACCATTACATCTCTGTCCATATGCTCCCTCGTCTGTTTGTAAATCATCACTATGAGGTTAAGAGCAAAACTTGTGAGTGCCTGCTACTGTACTGCAATATGAAAAGGAGAGTCTGCTTTCTCTCTCCCATTTCATTTCTGTAATTAATTAATTATGTATTTATGGAGGCCGGAGGTCAGTTCCACTGTCATCCCTCAGGAGCCCACTCATGGCAGCCTGGCTGGCCAACGAGTACCAGGATCTGCCTCTCTCTGCCACGTTGGTGCTAGTATTACAAGTGTAAGCTATCCCAAATGGTAAATGGCTTTTTCTTTCTTTCTTTTTACTTTTGAGAGTTTTTAAAGTATTTCACAATTTTACACACATACATGTTCACACACATATGTGCATTGATCATATTCTTCTCTATTATCTTTTAATCCTCCTCCCTTCAAGCCTCTTGATAAGAAATGTCCCTCATTTTTTCCTGTTTTCCTGCATTTAATTAGGTTTGCTTACATAAGTATGGGTGTAGGGATCACAAACTTGGTCCAGGACAACTTACCAGTGACCACTACAAGGAAGAACACAACTTCCCCTCTTCTAGCTACTATTAACTGCCTATAGCTCCTTGTGGGGGGTGGGAATTATGGGGCTTCAGGAACTTCTCCCTCATCCATGATGGAGTGTCTGTCGATGGGCCCAGGATAGGTCATGTACAGAGTACTACTGCTGCTGCCAGTTCCTGGTTACAGCAGCTAGTGTCATATTCAGGACCAACATCACACTGCATTTCTTTCTGTTCTCAGGCTCCTCTATTCTTTCTGCAGTGTTCCCTGAACCTTGAAAGGAGAGCTATAAATGTCCCACTTAGGACTGAGTAGTCAAGAGTCACATATTCTTAGTACTTTGACCAAATATGAGTCTCTGTATTAACTGTTGCCCCACTGCAAAAGAAGCTTCAATGGCCCAGAAAGAGAGTAGCACTAATCTATGAGTACAAACATAAATATTTAGAAGGAAGATGGACACCGTGCCCATTTACCAAAACAACAGCAGTAGATTCCCCTCTAGGGCCTATGACATTTCCCACTGCGGACATTTGACCATCTTTACTATGCCAAGGATGAGTTTCTCCCTCTGTGAAGTGGGCCTTAAACCCAGTCAGAAAGCAGTTGGCTACCCACAAACAGTTAGGCTACTGTTGTACCCATGGGGATATCTTGCCTGGCAGGTCAATATTGTAGGTCACAGAGGTCATAGCTGGGTAAGGGTGTTGATCACTTTCTCCCTCAGAAACCTACATGACACCTTCTAATGCCCAGGGAGGAAGTCATATCTCATTTCCAGCTTCATTTCTCTACATCCTGCAACCAGAGTATGTGATATCTTTAACAATAGGGCCTTATTTTGTGATTCAAATAGGCAACCAAGAGCAATGGCAATAGGCAGAATATGGTAGGGGCAGTCTCTGCGCCCACCCTCACCAAAATATCATAGGAAGCTATTCTACATTGGGCACTGGGATTCGTACCCAGCGTTTTTACGTGAGTGCTTGGGGAGCTAACTCAGGATTTCATATTGTAGGAAGTCCTTTACTACTAAACTACCTCTGCAGCCCCCATTCCTCTCTCTCTATAAAATTCCTGTGTACATAAAAACTCAGGCAAGGAAGTTCATTGATTTGCTGATAGAGAGTTATTATTGGCTACCTAATGGAAATTTATTACTTTACAAGATTACCTTGATTAAAAAGCTAGAGACTAAAAAGTAATCCAAAGATTAGTTCTAAATGGGTGAATTTAAAGAATATGTAACAAGAACTACCCATTTCCTATTATAAAATCATTCACAAAGTATGGTTAGGATACTGTGAAAATGCAATAATCATAATTTGGTCTGAAGTGGGTTGTTCCATACCCTGTTGCATTACTACAGTGTTTCCAAATAAAACTATTTATAGACTTAATAATATTACTAGTATTTCTATATGTGACTGAAATAGAAGAACTATAAGAAACTAAAGTAGGGATTTTTGCAGTAAAAATAAAAAAGTATGTAGGTGTGAATTTTGAGAATCAAGAAAACAAAACATTGAAAAGATTGAGAAAGTTTGGTCTAGACTCTCAGTGATCTCTCTTCTCCTCTAACCCTCAATATAGTAGCATACCTCATGCTTGCTGTGTTGTTTGCAGTGGCCAGAAGGCCATTCCTGATCGCTAAAGCTACTGTTATATTGGTAAGGCTCCCCATCCACTGAATTTCTGGTGAGAGATAAGAAACATGAAGGTTATACCACAAGGATTCTTGGCTCTTAAGAGATTGTGTTTTGGTCAGTTTCGGTCCCCCAGTGTAGGAAAGAAGGGAGTCTGTGGCCATGGACAAAGCTAAAAATGAAAGAAATATTCTGGTTGAGAATTCTTCCATGCAATCCATTTCCAGAAAGTATATCTGCTCCATTATAGTCAATGTGCAGGGAAATCATATTTTCTCTGGTTTTGTGTGTTTCTCTCCCTTAACTAGGAGACTGTGAAGAACTTCTTTCTCTCATTTGCATATTGAATGGGGCTCTAGTAACAGGGGAGTTAGAGTGGAGGCATTCAGAGAGAGGGCCATGGAGGAGGAAGGATGCTTCTACTGTGGATGCTGATAGGAGTCTCGTCATATTCTAGAGGCAGCTGTAAAACTGACCCCATGTCTCGATGTGACCCCACGTTTTTCCTCCTAGGTTTGACAATAGGTTGATCCCTCAGCAGAGCCCACAGCCATGGAGAGCTAACTTATCTCTGCTTTTTTTCTTGATATTTTACATCTCTCCACAGCTTTCTTTAGCAGATGCATAGAGTGGCAAGTTGCTTCAGCAACTCTCATCTCGATTCTTTCTATCTTTGACCTTGAGCTTATCCCAGGAAAAGCTATAAGTACCCACAGGATTCCTGGCTCTGTTTCATCTCTGCCAGGCTCTCACTGTGCCTGGAAACTGAAGGAAAGAGATGGAGACGGATTAATGGTATTACTTTGCTGACTCGGATTTAACTCAACCTTGAACCAAAACACAAGTAGGAAGATGGTGAAGAAACAAAGGCTGGGCAAATAAACAATAGCTCTGCTTTAAAAAAAAATCCTTTTATAGGCAAACAGGATTAGCAGTTTATATTGAATAATCTATCTGTCACCACAAGCCCAATAAATCAAAGAAGAGATCTAAAAATCTCTAAGTAGTATATTATTCTATAAATGATAATAGTAACTAACAGCTGTGATGTAGATGTTGTAGAAATTGAAAATATTACGTCAGAAGAGTCAATATGCTGATGGTCCAGGTTCTACACCCTGAGATCTTATTCATTTTGCTGTTACTAGAATTATTATCCTTTTGACCTTTTTTATCGTCATGGCTTCCTACTCAGGGTATCTCAAACTCTCCGTATTTCAGATATTTCCTATCTTCTTACATACTTTCTCCTAGACTGACATTCTGGCAAAGTTGGTACCGGGCTTCCCAAGTCTACTACTAGCCTCCCATCATCTGTCCACAAGGCATCTGGTGCAGGAAGAGCACCTGCCTATGAATACACGGTGCTCACTTGTTCTGCTCATTGTCTCCTTTAGGTATCATCGCTTTCCTCCGTAAGGAGCTGCTATCTGTTTACCTTTACTTGTTCCACAGTAGCTCTACATCCAGGTCAACTCCTCCACTTAAATGCAGAATGTAGTAGAATTCACATTTCTCCACTTCCTTTTTTTTTTTTTTTTGCTTTTGAAGACAGCAAGTACATTTCAAATGATATCCCCTTTCCTGGCTTCCCCTCCAGAGACCCCCTATCCCTTCCCCCCTCCCCCTGCTTCAGCAAAGGTGCTTCCCTACCTACCCACCTACTCCCTACTCCCACCTACCCACCCTGTCATCCTCCTACTGTGTAGCATTGAGCCTTCACAGGACCAAGGGCCTCTCCTCCCATTAAGACTGCAGTCCAGCTTTTGATGACTTATATTTGCTCACTATTAAATAACGTACATAACATGTGGAAATTCCTAACAACCAGTAAAACCTGTGCCTGGCATATAGTAACTAACTACCCAATGAATATTCATCCATTCACCAATCCATTCCTTTTTTTTTCTGAATACTTATTTTTTTTTTAAAGGACGTGGTAGCTAATTGAAGAGAGTGATCACTTTGTTTTCTCTTTTATTTGCCTCCAGCAGGGCCTGGCACCCTAGAGAGCACTCAGTAGATAATCAATAAGTATTTATTGACTAACTGATTGACTAATGTGCCTTGCATTTGGATTCTAAGTAAAGAAGTCCTTGGGGTTACTCTCACTTTTCTGCAAATGATTTAAAACTGACCTATAATTCATGGCAGAAAAAAAATCACTGATTTTTTTTTTTCAGATGGAGAAGATGAAATATTAGGAAAGGATTAAAGTACTCTCAAGGTCAAGCAGGGATTAGCTACAGACACAAATAGAATTAAAAAACCAAACATCCTGACTGCCAGACTATTGAATTTAGTCATTGAAGTATTATTTTTTTCTTGACATAGATAGCTTTTTCCACTGCCTGTTAATCTCTGATAGATCAGTCAGAACATGTTGCCATGTGTCTGTGAGTCCACTTTATCCTTCCCTTCCCTCTCTCTCAATTCTGTTCCTTTTATTTCTAAGAGGGTCTTTCTACATAGCTGAGGTTGGCTTTGAACTCTTTATCTTCCTTCCCAAATGCTTGTTTGGCTGTTTGGTTTTAATTGGCTCTTACATGTAAAAAACCGCAATTATTTTATCCACTAAGGTGATTATTTTTTATTTCCTAGTACATTTTGTAAGGTCCAGAACTGTACCATACAGTTTTGGTGTCTAGCATAGTAATTGCCATAAAGTGGATACTTCTTGAATGGATGAGTATGTCCAGATAAAAATGTTCTTTTCATTAGATCTAGTTCCTATTGTGATGTTAAGGATCAAACCTAGCCTTTCACAGATACTAAGCATGTGCTCTACCACTAAAGTATACCTGGAGCTCCAGGTAGAGTACTGATCAATTAACATGCCTATGTCCTTTGTATAGTGTTAAGGGGAGTTAAGTGTCTAAACGGCCTGATTTAATTTACAGCAACTTATTCTTTTTTTTTTTCTTTTTTTTTTATTTTAGATA
>NW_022196912.1:93167294-93187682 GCF_008632895.1 Mastomys coucha | reverse complement strand
GGATTGTGATTCCACCAGAGGTTCCTTTATTGTTAAGAATAGTTTTTGCTATCCTGGGTCTTTGTTGTTCCAGATGAATCTGCCAATACAGCAACTTATTCTTTACATTTATTTATCATGTGCATTTGTGTGCATGTGCATGTGTGTGCATATGTGTGTCTGTGCACATGCACACATGCATGCACACGTGTAGGGAGGGAGGAATCTGCCATGGCTCATGTGGGAGTCAGGGGATAACTAGTGAAAGCTGGTTTGCTCCTCCTGCCATGTGGGTTCTAGGGATTGAAGTCAGGCTTCTACCTTCTGAGCAATATTGCTGGCTCTCAGCAACTTATTCTTAATGTCAAGTCATAACTCTTGCCTAGTTACTGTCCCTTAGAGATTCAATAAGAAACTGAAGCCATTATAGCATTATCCTTGGTTTGATTCCTAAACTCTTAAGTTAAACTAGGCTTTAATTTTCATAGGTAAGAGCAAAACACATATTTAAGGAAAGGAAATAAGTTCTCCCAACTGAAATAAGAGGTAATTCAAGGAGAAAGAATTATTGGCCCCAAGTTAGTAAAGAAACATTTTAAACCTGACTCATCTGTGCCTTATGGATTTCGTAACTGATGATTAGCTTCTCTTAATCAGTTGAACATCCATTTAGGGGACAAATTGATTAGCTCCTTGCATAATTAACAGAACATTAAGTATCATCACTTTGAGTTGAAAAAATTGTTTTGATTAACAGCAAATATGCACAGTTTAACATTAAGACATTAAATGGAGTTTTCCTCTATCATTATTAATCTGATTTTTTCAAGCTCCCAGATGTTAAAGGGGGTATTTGCATCAATCTTAGTGACCAATGTATGCTGTTCCAAAAATATTTTTGGGGAGGGGGGCTGGCACTAAATTTAATATGCCTTTTCCACAGAGAACAAGAACATAATAGAATGTGTGAATAATAATCAACATTACTATGTGACCAAACTCTCAATGTGTGAGAACGCTTTACTTAGTTAAATGGTAAAGCAACCCAGTTCTGAAGCATGGAACAAAACACCCACCTGATTAAATATTAAGCTTTTGCAAATATTTTTTAAGGAGAATTGGTAAGGAATTGGAGGAAGATTGACCAGAAAATGAAAATGGAGAGAATGGTTGTGAGCATCAGGAGCTGTATCGTATAAAAAGATTTGTAAGCAGGGAAACATTGCAGAGTTGAAAAATGTGTAAAAATATAGAGTAGAAGCAAACAAGACATTGGAGAAATGAAAGATGCAAAGGCTCTTTCTGGTGAAGCCAGGTCTAAGGAGATATTCAAATGTGGAGGAACAACTGCGGGATCAATCTTACAGTTCATAGGAGTCAACAACACTGTTTAAAGATGTGCAATGTCAGTGGTCCACAGAAGATTGTATCAAACTACACAGATGCAGAATTAAACCTAAACACTCAGAATGTTAGGCAGGGCCATTCTGAGCCCGATGATATTGGATCCTGACTACATCTTGGGCACTGAGGACCTAATTAGTCTTTGCAGGAGGATGTGCAGGTGTCTGTCAGTGTGGAGTCTGTGCTGAGCAAGACAGGTTAATGGAGACACTGGAATATTTATTTGAAATTGATGAGGTCTGAGGCAGCCTTCAAAAAACTAACTGCAGAAGTTTAGAAACTTAGGGAATGTATGAGAATATAGCTTAGGACTATTTTGGAAAGTCTGCACCCTATGTTCATCTTCTTAATTCTTACTAAATCCCTAGGCTCCATAAGGATTTGACTCAAAGAGGATTGTTGTGTAGGCTCCAATCAATTGGTGTTGGTCTATGGCTTTAAGGCGACCATGTTGTTGGAATATTATTATATACTGCTGTTCACTAAGGGAGGTATGGATGTGACAAAGCAAATACCATCTGCCTGATGGTAGAGACTATATAATTCCTCAACCAGGCAAGTTGGCTGGCTCATGCCTCCAACCTTCATAGCAGTGCCTGGCTATCAAGTGGAAAATATGGTCCTTTATGGTCCTCAGTGATTCAGATTTAGAAAGTTCTCTGGCATTTTGATTCCTAGTGGTGAGGGAGCTGACACTAAATCCCCAAATACAGAACAATCCCCTTTTGCAAATAATAAACAATCCAAGAATTTTTTGAGGGTAAGTCCAATTACTATTTAACTTTAAATAATTGCTTAACACTTTAAGGTGGAAATGCTTGGAGATAGTGAGCATTGATTAGTTTTGAATGACTAAATGAATGAACAAAAATTATGTCATGTGATTATACCTGACTCTGTCTATTCTCAGTAATATTAAAGTATTTCCAAGTTCTGCAGTGTTTGCCTAGTAATTCTAGCTGGTTTTACCTAGCCTATATACAAAGCCCTAAAATTGATTTCCAGTCATGAACGTACATACCTGGGAATGAGAGAAGGGGGTAGGGGCAGGGAGTCTTACAGTTTTTCTTTTCTTCACTGCCCCCTTTTTGAGATAGAGATTTTTTTGTAGCCCTGACTATTTTGGAACTCACTCTGTAGACTCACATTCAGAGGTCCACCTGCTCCTGCCTCCTGAATGCTCTGACTAAAGGCATGTGTCACCATGCCCAGCTTAAAATTTTCATTATGAACAGAATCTTGTTTTGTAGTTGGGGAATTTGTACATCAGTCATTTAACATTTAAAAATTATTGTCTAACTCATACTATGCACCAGGGTCTCCTCTGAACGCTGGAGATAAAACAATGGAATAGGCAAAGATTCTCCCTCATGGGGTTTACATTCTAAAAATATGCATGCATCATACTTCTAAGTTTGAGACTTTAAATTATTTTCTCAGAATATAATTGCCTCTTATAAGTTCTTTGAAAAAACACCCAGAGTTTGAATTAAGTGAAAAAAATTATTTTGGAAGCTTTCAAAGCTCACTGAGGAGAATAGAGATTGGCTTAAAGCACTAGGGAGTTTTATTTTTGCACATAAATATTTATGTGTGTAAAAGGATGTGTGGTTAATTATAAGCGACGGGAGGAGAATGACAGATGCTTAGATCCTCTGTCCCCACGGAGAAACAGACCTTGCTTGTTGGAGTGTAGTGGCATATCGTGTGGTCTGTGTACTGAATCACTGATTTAAATATTGCAGCAGCTGGAGTGCAAAGTATATCAGCAAATACTATGGGAGGAGGAGCACATGTGCCCTGCATGCAAAGTAAGAAGGCACTAGGTTTGCACCATCCCACTGAGCAAAGCTGTGCATGCATCTTTCTATACGTCAGTTTCACAGAATTAGAGAAGAACGACTGGGCAGTCAAGGAAACATAGGCAGAGGAATGAGTAGGAAGGGTAGGGAGACCTGATTGTTCTAAATTTCCAGGAGAGGTTTAAGGGAGGGAAGAAAGAGAGAGGGAACTGGGAGGGGGAAGGGGTTGAGAAGCTAGAGAGACAGGGGAAGAGAAGAGGAGGGTAGAGGGAGAGAGGGAAAGAGAGAGACAGAGAGATTGATTCTCTTATTCTACCAGGGAAGCTCACTTAGAGAATTCATTCTGTAATGAAGTCACTAAACCAAACAACTATAGTTCTTACTCCAGTGCTCACAGGGAGAACGATAAGAAACCAGAAACTAGTTTTCTTCAGCTCCCTCATTTTATTATTTCCATTTTTACTGTGATCTGAAGTTCAAAACCCTTTGCTAAAATTTCCTTAAATAAATATTATCTATAAGGCTTTCTTGGTTTACACAGGTGCTCCCCACATAGGGTTTTACCATTTTCTCTCCATTGTAGCTTAGGATTCTGAGGCACTGAGTTTAAATAACAGCATACAAAGCTCACTGATTTAGTAAGCAGCAGAACAAAATTGAAGTTCAGATTCCCTGGTTGCAAATTTATCTCCCCAGTATGGTGACTTCTCACACTTACTCCCTCTCTTCTTTGTTGATGTTGTCTCTCTCTTCTCCTTATATTTCCAAAGTCAGAAATGACAGAAAAGCTGGGGGAGTGGGGCTTGGGGGGTAGAAGGCAAAGCAAATGGTTAATGATGATGGGTGGGACATTTCTACTTACAGACTTGTGTTGAAATGGAAGAGGAAAAACAGAAAGAGAAGCTTTTGAAGAGGCACAAATCCAAACAGTAAATGAACAGACACATCTTGTTCACAGAACAAGAAACCAGCCAAGAAATGCTACCTAGCCTATAACACAACCATGTATACTCAAGATTTCCTGTCATCTCGGTGAACGTCTTAGAGAGACAATATGACTAAAAGTAGCCTCAAATGTTATGAGATACCACAAGAAGATGCACCTCAACCTCTACCAGAAGACACCTGTGATGGCCATCAGAAATTATGCCCCAAGGTCCCTTAACATTCTAATTTCTCCTAAGACTGTGTAACAGTCAACCATCCATGTTGGCATGAGTAGCTTTTGTAATGCTCATATGGAAACAGCAGGGGACAGTCTACTGGATTCCATTCTGCTTCATGCTTCATCAACTAGATAGCTGGCTGTATCAAAGCCAGTAACACGGATGTCAGAGGCCAGTGCCCACAGCTGGATTTTCGGGTTCAAGGGTATAATGCTAAAAGTTTGGGAGGAAATTCCCATCAGACTAGAGGATAGAGCCCACTAGAACTGTTGGAGAGGTTTTACTGTTAAGTTGCAGAAGCATGTCTTTGTAATTGTGTTTGGGGCCATAGTAGCACCTGAATCCTCTCTCTCACAGCTGTTAAAGGCCCATTGGTGTCAGTTAACTAGCTTCTGTGTGCTGAATCTGGAGGCTTTAGCCTTGACATCTTAGATTCCCACTAACATTTGGCTACTACTGCATATCTTTGTTTTCCACTACCATTTTATTTGAGGACTAGCTTGAATCCCCAAAAATTAAGGATGGGAAATAATTTAGGAGATAAACTTCAAGAAACTTGATGATTTTACCCTTACAAGTATGTTGGTATAAGCGTATACTTTGGATAGGATATAAGAAAAGTATTACATGTCCCTTTTGTTGTAGTTTCCTGGCTAAAAGGAAACCTAATTGCAGGCATGTGGGACAAAGGAGTGGGTACGAAGCTGGCCCCTTACTATGGTTTGGAAAATGTCCAAAAGCTCGGAGAATGGGTCCTGAATCTTTATTTTATCTTACTTATTGCTTAAAAATGCTCATTATCTAAGCCTATTTGGTCTGTTTAAATATGAATAGTTTAATGCATCAAATTTAGCTATAGCTGTAAGATAATGAGAGCTGTTAATTATATATTACCATTCCACTTGAGGGTTCTTTACAGTCCTGGGCTCTTGCATGGGAATAGGATTCAAATTGGTCATCTCTGAATTACAACCCTCCAAATCCTTCCCATCACTGAGTTCTTTCTCTTTCTTCAGAGCTCAGGCCATGAACCCCTTGCTTTCCAAGTACCAGTTCATTACCAAATTAAGATCTGAGATTAAGGTTGTTACAAGTGGCAGGGGTGTGGCCTTCAGGGTATCTTCTGAAGAGAAGTTCTGAAAAAGAACCTAACTACTGCAATGATTTCCACAAAGGAGACTGATCATAGGGACCTGCTTGTTCTTCTTGGAAGAGAGATCAGGGGAGAGAAAATGTCCCTTTCCTACCTTCTGTTCACCTACAGCAGCAAGAACAAAGTAAAATTAATATCTCAATGAATCATCTGCCACAGCGAAGTAGGTGACTTGTAGGTTATTGAGGTTCAGTGAAGACGTGCGGGATATGCACACTCTCTCTCTGATTGAATCAAGTTTGGCGATGGAGGATCAGAGAATGATTGAGCAATGATTTGCAGATGAGTGCTTGATTCAGGAAGACTCAAGCAATACTTTACTGGGATAATAAATGTGACGTTTGGTGTCAGAAGAGTAACACATCGAGGGAGGGAGGGCTCTTCAGACAGGAGCAATAAATAGCATTTCTGTTGTCAAGAGTGCCTGCATATAAGTGTGCATAAAATGCCTAAGCAGTAATCCCTCTGCTGTGCTGCAGAAAGGACTCTCCCATAGCTGCTGCTGCTTCTGCAGCAAAGGGGGTGCTATGGATTTTAACCCCCAGGAATTAACCTATGTAAATGACTTCTGGTAGCAGGGAGGGTTTCTTTTTTCTTTCTTTCTTTTTTTTTTTTCTTTTTTTCAAAAAGCTCTCAGCCCAGAAGTAGCTCTTTTCTTGCCAACATCCTGGGTGATTTATACAAGTGTTCCCACTGAAGAGTGCAGAGAGAGGAAATCTTGCAGCAGAATGTGATTGTAGAACTAGAGGCAAGAGATGGCCCCTGAAATCTTGAAAAGTACACAGAAGCAGAGTGGAAATGATCAGCTGGACCAAGGCAAAGATTTATGTTTGAGCTATAACAGTGTACTGGTGAGACAGAGCGAACAGTTAACACCTAATATGCATGGTTCTTATGATCGTCCTTTGCTTAGAAATAGAAAAAAATGCTTGTTATACTTGTGATATATTAAAATAACCAGATATTAAATAGTAACAGTTTTGCTAAGTGCCTATGGTAGCTTGAAGCACATCTACATCTTTTCCCTCAGCTTCTAACCCACTGATGTGTTCCTCTCTCACTGACTCTGGACTAGGTCATATGACTCACGCTGGGAAAATAGCAACTGTGAGACAGGGAGACTCAAAAGATGCTTGAGTGGGACAGCTGTTCTGTTGATGCTCTTAAAACCTTCAACACTCTGGTAAGCCCAGACTACCCAGGAAGGGGCTGAAGGACACACAGTCTACCTGCTTCCCCCATCAGAGCAGCTCCATTGTGAGCTGAGCTCCAGAAAGAGGATGAGCTGGCTGATCAGTCATTGACCGCAGGGGTGTGAGTAAGCAGCACTGAGATTAGTGGAAGAACTTTCCAGAATGGCCAAAATGTGACCTATCAAATTGCAAGCTGAAAAAATATGGTTCTCCTGTTATGTTGCTGCCTTTTGGAATATTTTGTTTTGAAGGTCAGTTATTCAGCAATAGATGATAGATATTAGTTTTTTACACTGTGGGTTATTTAATGCTGGTAAAAATCCTATACAATATCATAACTCTCATTTTATAGACAAGAAAGCAGAGGAAAAGAAGGAATGAGAACATGGACCAGGCTCACACAGCTTGTACGATGTAGGAATGAGATTGGAAAAGTCTCTTTCTAGCTTCCGCCCACTTAATCACCCATGATCAAACACTACCTTAGGTCTTAGTTGGACAATGAGACACTTGACTTCAAACGTGGTTCAATTATTTTAACACATTATTATGCATGATCATTATGTAAGTATGAATTTACATATGAAAGTATATATTTAGTCTATACAACTTGGTAAGTTTAGAGCTCAGTATATATCCATGAAACCATCGCTGCCATCTGTGTTAAGAACAAAAGCATCACTGTCAGCATGTCTCTTCTACCCTCTTCCTTTGTTGCTGCTATTATTACTATCACTGTTATTTAGTACAGAGAAAAGTCAACACTACCCTTTTAGCTGAATTTTAATATTCAGTAAAATACTGCTGGGTATAGGCACTGTGCTAGACCGGAATACTGTGCTAGACCAGGATACTGTGCTGGACTGGGACACTGTGCTAGACCACACATCTCCAGGGTTTGCTCATCTTGTCTACTGAAACTCTGTACCCCTTCACTTATGTCTTCTCATTTCCTACTCCCCTTTCTCATTCTACTTTTTGCTTCTCTGAGTTCAGCTCTTTTAGATTCTTCATGTCAGTCATATCATCAAATATTTGTTCTTTAATATGTAGGCTACTTCATCAGTATAGTATCCTCCAGGTTCATCTGTGTTGTTTCAAGTGGCAAGATTTTCTTTTTAAGGTTAAATAATATCCTATGGCGCATATGCCGTTTTCTTCATGCATGTGTGTGTATATAGATACACACATGTAGCAGGTGCACGCCTGTGCAGAGGGCAGAAAACAACTTTGGGTGCTGTTACTCAGGTGCTGTCCACCTTTATTTCTGAGACAATGTCTTTACCCAACCTGGAACATGCCAAGTGTAGGCTGAGCTAGCTGACCCCTGGGAATCTGCTGTCTTAGTTTTCCCAGGGCTAGGATTACAGGATGTACCACCATGGGTTCTAATACTTGAACTCAGGTGCTTTACTGACAGCCATCTCCCCCGTACCCCTCTCACCCACACCCCTTTTGCTGTCTTCAGTTGTCTTAACAATGTCTTGTACTATAAGGAGCTCCTTAGGGAGCATCTATCCACAGAGAAGTAGCAAGAAGCACATTTCCTAATATTTCTCAATCAGTATAAAAACTAAATAACATGGATGAAATGGCAAGCTTGAAGGCATTGAACAAGTGACACAGGGCCATGATCCCTGAGATCTGGAAAGTAGATTAGAAATCCCTATAATTATAAGACACTATTCCCTAGGGAGGCAAAATTGAAGGGGTCAGGAATCCAAAGTTGAGCTGGTGTCTTAGGGCTGTGAACAGACACCACAACCAAGGAAACTCTTATAAGGACACCATTTAATTGGGGGCTGGCTTACAGGTTCAGAAGTTCAGTCCATTATCACCACGGTGGGAGCATGGCAGCATCCAGGCAGACATGGTGCAGGAGGAGCTGAGAGGTCTACATCTTCATCTGAAGGTCACTAGGAGAAGACTGGCTTCCAGGCAGGTAGGCAAGGGTACTAAAGCCCACACCCACAGTGATACACCTACTCCAACAAGGCTACACCTCCTAATAGTGCCACTCCTCCCTGGGCCAGTCATACACAAACCATCACAACTGCAAAGATGTGACTGTCAGGGAAGACCACGCTTCTTAGAATGTTCAGTGTAAGAAAAATAGACTCTGAGGGACAGAGGAAGGGGAGGAAGGGGGTCTGAATATCTTCAGTTTGCTGCAGAGAGAGCTCTTGAGTCTATAGCTGGGTATTCATCTGATTATCTGCTCATGCAAGTAAAGATACTGAAGGACAATTGAAAAGATGTATCCGGACTAAGTAGGTCTGGCAACAGCCCAAGCAGTAGAGCATCTAAATATTGAAACCCTGAAGCAGAATGCCCCAAAAGATAACAATTTGATATGGTGTCAGATTAACCCCAGATTAAAGGATCCTGGAATTCATAATAGTAAATCTTAAAACCAAAACTTGAAGTGACTCAACTGACTCCAGGAATTTCAGGGATTTAACTGTCTCCTGGAACCAATTTTTTTTTTTTTTTTTTGCTCAGAAACAGTGGTAACTCAATTTCTGGGTGCAACAACTAAAACCTAATCTTGTAAGCCTTATTAAATCTGCCACTCCTTTGGTGGCAAATCCTGACAGATCTGCCATGATACTGGGAAACTCTAGCAGCTACATCTTGCCCTTCTGCTCTCCTGGAACAAAACTTAACATTAGCTAGAGGCATATGTTATAAAGCTAGTACTCCACAACAAAATAAATAAATAAATAAATAAATGTTCCATACCCAGCAAAACTGTCAACCATCCCAAAAAAATCAAGAAAGCAAAACAAAACAAAATGACCTGTGATCAAGGGAAAAGTCCATAGAAATCCAGAGACAATGGAGATGATCGAATTATCTGACAAAGACATTAAATTCTCATTTAGAGGTGCCTGAGAAGTGACAAATGGCAAAGAAATGATGAGGTGAAGGAAGTAGGTGAATAAAAGACCTTAGCTGAGGGTGAGGGTCACTGAGGCAAGAGGATCATGAGGCTAACCTGGTCTATGTAATGAGACATTGGGTCAACAAATAAGTAAATAAAGACCTTAATTGAATTTATGCAGATTTACCAAAGAAGATATCAGAATTTAAAAATCAAGATAGCAAGTAGATAGCTATAAATTCAGTTACATCAATGTTCCCATTAGGTATAAATTATTTAAATAGTACCACTAAAAGGAAAAGACTGGCAGACTGAAGAGTTCCAACTTTATTCTTTTTATAAGCACCCCATTTTAACTATAAGGATAGATGAATTAAAATAAAAGCATAGGGACCTGCAAAATGGTTCAGGTGATACCAAGCCTGACCTTAGTTTGATCCCAGAACCCACATGGTGGAGGGAGAGAACGATGCTAGTAAATTGTCCTCTGACCTTCACATGTGTGCAGCTGCACACACACACAGACACAAATGCAGTTAAAATTTCTAATTTTTGGATGGTGGGACCATACTTGAAATAAAATTAGAAATTTAAATTAAAAATGCTACTATATTTGTAACAGTACCAAAAACTATGTAATTTCTATGAATATATTTGGCAAAATAATACTAGATGTTTCTACTGAAAACTACAAAATGATCTTTCTGAAAAGCAGAAGAAACCCGAATTAAAGAGAAATAAACCATGACCATCAATCAGTAAGACAAGATCTTTAAGATATCAAAATCCAAACAGAATCCCGACCTAAACGGAGAAGCAAATTCTGCAGTTTGTGCACAAACACGAGAGATCAAGTAGAACAAAGTCAGAGACCGGAAGAGTAGCTGATTCTTACTATAAACATTAGCTAAAGCCATCAAGATGGTATGATTTGGGAATAACGTTAACATAAATGAACAAAGCAAAGCAGAGAGTCTAAAACCAGACCTTTATAACACACGCTCAACCAATCCTTGATTTACAAGGCAATTCAGTTGGGAAATGCAATTTTCAACAAATGTACTATGAAAATCGAAAAGCTCTATGTGATAAGAAACCCTTGCCCCAGCGACAATCTAGTGAAGAACCACTCTGTAAACAGGCAGTGGTTTGGGAAGCTTTATAGAGTGTGGCCACAAGACGATGCTTCCTGCTGTAGTTCCATTTGGAGGTGCAATTTTCGTGCCATAAGTTCTGAAACGCCTTATAGTTTGGACGGTGGGAGTTGCTAAGAATAGTGTTTACACACTGAATTCAAGCTGAAGAGTTACTCTGCTGCCACAGCTCACCTCCACCCACACGTCTGCAGTACTTGAAGTAGAGAACTTAGAAAAGATCACCAACTATGTTTTGGAAACATTTGATCTTTGAGAAGAAACTGATGCATAGGAAGGGCAGGTAGCTTGAAGGCACAAGAGATCCGTTTTATAGTTTACCTGGTATAGTCTGGATCGCTATTGCTACACTAGCTATAAACTTCAAATATGTGAGAAATAATTTTTTGGTATGTTTTTATTTTGGTAAAAATACATAAAGCATAAAATTGATCAATTTGACTTTTTAAGACATGCAATTCAGTGACGTTGTTACAGTTTGAAATACCCCCACCGACCCACCCACACACCCTGCACCCCAGCTCTTTGGCTCCCAGCTGTTGGGATGTCTAAGGAGGGTGTGGAACCTTTGGGATATGAAGCCTAGCTGAAAGATGTAGATAATAGGAGTGACCTTTCAAAGTTATAGCCTGGCTCTGGTACTGATTCCTTCTCTGCTTCCTGATTGGTCAAGATGTGAGACCCATCTGCTCAGGCTCCTGCTGCAATGAGTTGAGCCCCTTATCCTTCCCCACCTCGATGAACTATCTCCTGGAATCATGACCCCCTCTTCCTTTACGTTCCTGTCAGGTATTTTCTCACAGTGAGAAGAAGAAGCTAACATGGCAGTAATTAACATGCACAGAAATGCAGTCATCACCACTGTTTCTGAAATATTTTTTTTTTGATCCCAGAAAGAAATCTCATAACTGGTCAGCATGAACTCCCACTCCCACATCCCCTTTCCACAGGCCCTCAGTAGACGCTAGTGTATTTGCCTGAATTTCTTTTAGAAATTTGGGGTCTAATCGTACTTACCCTAGTGTCTTTCATGGTCATCTATCTTGTATCATGAGCCAGCTTTCCTTTCATTTTTATAATCAAATAATATTCCATTGTGTGTGTGTGTGTGTGTGTGTAAAATACTTCATTTATCCACTCATCTTCTGATGGATACTTGAGTTCACACCTTTTGCTTATGGTGAAGAATGCTGCAGTGAACACCCTATCTACGTACCTGTTTCACTCTCTACTGTCCAATCTTTTGGGGTATACTCCTAATAGTGAGATTGCTGGGTAATATGAATGACAGGGTTATTTTCAACTATAATGGATAGCTATTATAAAAGAATTAAGATACAGAGGCAGAAGCTTGAACAATAAAATGTTCCATTAATAACAAGCTGCTTTTTTCAATCTTGCTCTGTGCTTCCCATATTGCATGCAATAATACTTAAATACACAGCTGGGTGCATATTGTAACTGAGGGTAGCTGATTTATAGTCCACCTCATAGGCTCAAAAGTGGGATGGCCACCTTTCTAAATCAGAAAAGAGAAGAAAAAAAAACTACAAGACTTAAGAGTAGGACAAACACCTCCTGTTTGGCCTATGTATGTCCAGTTTTTGCACTGAAAAAAATCCTACATTCAGGGAAACCTTTTGTTCCCAGAGGAACATTTGCAAATGGGTATCGTGTTTTCTATAAGCACTACATAGGCACTTTGGGGAGGATAGTGCCTAGAAAGTTTGTTTTTTTGAAGATAAAAGCATTAGCATAATATGTAGTGACAACAGTTTTATAGTGTGCGTGTGTGTGTGTGTGTGTGTGTGTGTGTGTGTGTGTGTGTGTGTGTGTTGGCATGTGCCGCGGTCAGACACCAGCTAGTGGGAGTTGGTTTTCTCCTTAAACCATGTGTGTCCTGGGGATTGATCTCAGGTCCACAGGTTTGGCACCAAGCACCTTTGCCTCCTGAGCTATCTCAATGGCTCTCAGTAGATTTTAAAGTTTTTTTTCTCTCCCTTCTCTCCTAAGTATCTTATAATCAGGCAGTCTTGCTGATTTAATTTTGGCTCTTTTCTCTTTCCCATCTTTCCCTTTGGGAAGTCAAATGGCTAGAACCCAGATTCAGGAAGAGCTGCAAGTCAGAAATACACTTCAGAAGAATCTCATCATCAGTTATATGTAGAAGGCTGCCTTAGGCAAGGTACTGCATCAGGCTTTCTGTAGGAGAAGAGCTGATGACAGATAAATCTCAGGATTTCCAGATATGATGCAAGATTACAGTGTTTCCAGGCCACTGTGAGGGAAATACACAGCTTGTATATATTACATCCAATGCCAGCAGGGTCTGTAGCCTATGTATATATAACCAGTAGTCCAATGCATGTAAACTAGGAAAGAACCATTGATAGTTTCCCAGACATTTAGATCAAGTTTGCAGGCATACAAGCTATACAACCCCTTCAGCTTTGAGAAAACTGATTTATGGCTGAGGGTGAATTTTCAGGGAATGGTAGGAACATTGTTGGGTTAAATCATAGACTTTAAAAACACTGAGTTGAAGTTGTCTAATATCCTCAGGAAATAGTATCATTAAGCAAATACTTAAGATGCCAGCCTCGTATTAACCTCATTTGTTTTTTTCTTACCCCATTAACAAGTGTCATTAGCTGTCAATACAGGCTTAGCCTCAGATAATACTTGAGCAAAATAAGCCAGGTTCTCCACTCATCAAATGACACAGCAGGAAAGCAGCAGAGCAGAGAAGTTTTCCAATGAGACAGAAATTTAAGTTTTTAGAACCACCCCCCACCCAGCACACACACACACACACACACACACACACACACACACACACACTGGTGGAAAGACAGTAATTGGCTGTTTAGTCTGAAGTATTTTCCAGATTTCTCACCGTTCCACTCCTACAGCTTTGCACCCCCCCTTTAGAGACTTGGATGATAATAGCTAGTAGCCCTTTTCAAGTGCCCACCGTAAGCTAGGAACATTATCACTTCGCATCCTCACACATCTCGAGGTAGGTACTTTCAATGCCATTAGCAGGTCAGGGAAGTAGCATTCTGACAAGCTATCTCCCTTGGCCAGAATGCTCTGGGAGAGGCTACTTATATCTTAACACAGCCTTGAGATTTTACTTTAGGCAAAAATTCTGCAGAAATGTAAATATAACCTCGATAAATTAAGAACCTATTATTTAACACTATAAAATAGTGCTTACTCTCTACTATCTCTCTCTATATATATATACATATACATATATACTTATATATGTATAAATACACACACACACATATACACACATGTATACATGAAAGAGAAGGATTTCTTTAAATTATATTCTACTGGCACATTTTGTTTATTGGTTGATACTTACTTAGTGAAGAGGTTGGGAAAATACTGCCAAATGATAACCAATCAAAACTAGAAATAAAGACAGAATTTCTGAAACAGGAAAGTAAATCTCGGAGAGAGCACAGCTCAATCCCATCCTTCCTTTTCATAAACGTATGCATTTCAGAGGTGGTGGATTCGGGCTGGGAAGATAGTCGTCCTAGGTACTTAGGAGATGGATTTTAGAAGTCTTACCTTGAAAAGAACCCTGTCAGATGGCATTAAAAGAGTCACTGGGCTTAACTGAAAGCTTGCAGACAGGATTCTTATTTAAGAAATGGGCAAACCGGGTAAATAGTTTATCTCAGTGCTGTGACTTGTATCGCTCAAACCTAATCGGAATGCTACCGCAGTTATTTTTAGTCTACAGGGCCTGCCCTCCTTTTTAATTATTTCTGTTTCAGATATCATATGTAGCATACTTAAGTACTGCTCAAGGGGCACACTGATTGGAACCACAGGAAGCGATTTAGCATTATAGAACAAGAGTGGGGCTTAGTGGAGACAGAGTCCATAACAAGCATATTTTGAGTAAACAAAAATTAGCTTTCTTGAAGAGGTCTCTCCAGAATCAGAAAGCAACCAGAAGAGACAGAGGAAAATGGTGTGAAGCGAAATTGAAAAATAAGCCTCTGCTTTAATAGGCTCCTGTGATTAGATGACAAGATATTTGCATGATTAAGCAGGACCCAGCACGGTGGCATTACCCTGACTCAGGAAAGCAGTACTTCCTATCCATGTGAGATAATGTTCCAGCTCTGCTTCCCCAGTTCCCTTCCCCAGCCTCTTCTTCTGCACTCTCGTGGCACTACCTTTCAAACCTAAGCATTTGATTTTGCAATCAGATTCGTCTCAAGGACATCTTATTACTTTTTCCTTCTCTTTTTGTCTTCCAGATTTCACTTTTGAATTACTTTGCTTCAGCAAGACATTCCACTTTCTTTCACAACAATAACAGTGGCATCCTCCATTTGTGAGCTTAAGTTTTACAAGTGAGTATATTAAATGCCCCATATGATGTGCTGTTATTAACCTCCAGATAACCTAACGAGGAAACTGAGGGTTAGAGAGATGGTCCGTTTTTTCATGGCTGTGATAGGGCCAGGGAACTGAGATCATGGGGTTCCATTTGGTAGGGGGAGGAAGAGTTCTCCATTAGATTTCAGGCTCTGTTGTTCAGTAACTTGGCAGTAACTACTGAACCCTTTATCTTCCTATATATGACCTTCAATTTCTGATAAGACTTCAAAAATCATTGGAATGTAGGTAGCTCCTATATTGTTCCAGCTATTATTTTAAATATCAAAGTTAGATCATGAAAGAGAACTAGTCAGAGATTAGATGACTCATCATGGGGACTGAATTCTAGGATGAATTCTAGCATCAACCTCCTTTGGACTAGGCCTTGTAAGGGATGCAGAACAAGGTAATGAGGTAATTGCTCTCACATTGAGGGTCTGGATTCAGTGAGGTTCAGAATTGGAGCCTTTGGTTTCCCTCTTGCCCCACTGTGTTTTTTTTTCTCCACTACTGATCTATGTTCCGTGGAATGGTCTTAGCCATTTTTCGTGGAAGGCACTGGGATGATCCTTGGAGGCTGCTGTATATAGCAGTAAACTGAGGTTTCTGCAGTGAGAGGAAAGGAAAGCACCAAAACAAACAACTCATTATGTTAAATATGATTTTAATTTTTCTTAAAAAAATAAAAGCAAGTGACACAATAGTTTGGCATATTTTTGACAGCACCCACATTTGATTTGATGAGCTGTGTGCTCCTAGTTGAGTTGTGTCCAAAAGAGGGCAGACAGATGGAAGGCTTCTACAAAGAGGGGGAAAAGCCTGGTTAGCATGAGCCTGGAATTCCTAATTTGCTGTTATTTTTTTTTTCCTCTTAAAAAGCAATAAATAGGTCTTAACAGATGGGCAAGCACTTGAATTAAAAGCATCTTTGAAAAATTACAAGTAACGAGTGCCTTATCCAGTTGCAGAGAGTTCAAACACATGGGATTCATGGCCCACCTCACAGGGGGAGGCTACAGACTTAAACTCCCTGAGAAACAAGTGTTAACTCTATAAAAAACAAACCAGCTGAGACCCTGTAGCAAACCTGTCCTTCTCTGCTTCTCTGCTGCTGGGATGAAACATGCAGAGGTGTGGGGGTTGTTTGACTTTTGGGAATAGGTGGGTATTTGACTTTCAGGCCCATCAAAGGGAAGCTAGGACAGGAGCTCAAGGCAGGAACCTGGAAGCAGGAACTGAGGCAGAGAATGTTGTGTGCTGGTTTGCTTCCCCTGGCTTGCTCAAATGCCTATATATATATATATATATATGGAGAGAGAGAGAGAGAGAGAGAGAGAGAGAGAGAGAGAGAGAGAGAGAGAGAGAGAGAGAGAGCGAGCCCAGGTACAATCAGAAATCAGGGTAATGCCCCACAGGCATGCACATCTGATGGAGGCAGCTCCTCAATTGAGGTTCCTTCTTCTTAAGCATCTCTAGGTTGTATCAAGTTGACAAAAACTTACTATGACAATAGCTTTTTAAACTAGGAGTTGTGTCCTATTAACAGGATCTGAAATCAATGTCAGTTGCTGTGACAAGAATTTTTAAAAAGGTAGTGGGTAAAAGGAGGCCTTCAGCTCCAGCAAGACCAGAGTATGCCTCCTTTCTGCTTCTGTTCCAACTCCTGGTTTCTGCAGGACCTTCACTCACAAGTAGTTCTGGAGACAAGAACAGGACCCATTGCAGAATACCATGTGAGGTAAAAGTAAATGCCGTATCATGATGCTTTGTTTGTATTAGGCACTAAAAACTGGGTTCTGATTAATTTTTTCCTACGTGTTGTAGCTTGTCTATCTATCATCTATCATCTAATTTATCATTTATCTTATTGCTGTGTATCTAAACATTCTAATCAATCAGATAATGAATGCAGCTACATTCCAATGTAAACCCCATTCATGAATAACCACACTTTATTGTATAACATTAACACTTGAGTTGTGCTTGTAAATATGCCAGTATAATCAAGGAAATTCTCGTTCGCTTGCGCAGGGTTGGCTGGGATAGTCTGTGAAAACAGTAGAGTTGCCAGATGTCCTTGGCGAGGATGCCTGGGATAGGCTTGTGTTGGTTAGCATAGCGCAAGCACCGGGAGAGCAGGTGAACAATTGCTTTTATTTTGTGAACCCGACTCAAAGAGATACTATTTTCAGATCTAAAAGAACAGCAAAATTAGAAATGTGGTAAGAAGTAAGGGATTTAGAAGCAAATCATGCTGAAGAACCAAAGAGTAACATCTTGTTTTCTTGTAAATAATTACTAATGAAAATAAGAATGGGACTGGAGAGATGGTCCAAGTGTTTTCTGCTTTTCCAGAGGACCTGAGTTGGTTTGGTTCCCAAAACCTCTATCAGGTGGCCGGCTCACCCTAGTCTGCCATTCCAGTTCCAGGGACTACAATCTCCTCTTTTGGCCTCTGAGGACACTTGCACTCATGTACACATACCCACACACAGACACACAGTCACACAGTTAAAAATAAATCTTAAGATAATACAGCAGTCTAGTGTTTATTAACTGTTACTACATCCTACTACTGGGTTAAATGCTTTATGTGAATTACACCAATCTTAGGAACTAGGTGCAGCATACATGCTCAGCGATGTAAGGACACTTGCAAATATATATAACTACCAGTGGTGAAAACAGAGTTTACATTTAGACTCAGGGAAGCTTTTGGCTCCTTCCAGGTTCCATGGGCAGCTTTGGTTGCTTTGAATTGCCGTATCCATATCCCTTGCTTGAGTTGGAAGGTATGGATGGACTCTTCCAGGACAGACAAGGACTTACCTCTATGAGCTGTTCTCAGCCCCCACCTTCTCCCCCCATCCCCATCTACGTCTAGTCCATTAACGCTCTGCTCAAAATATGGGCTATGCCATATCCATCCACTTTCTCCAAGTTCTGCTGCTTTTACCTCAACTGAAGCTGCTCTTAAGTAACTCTCAGGCTGCAGAGTGCTCCTCCGGCTATTGTTGGTGCTGCCCCACCATTCCATCTCTGTGCCACAGCTAAAGGAAATTTTAAAAGCATAAATTAAACAGAAATCACTCTTCTGCCCCAAACACTACCCTTGTTTTCCCTTGAGCTTAGAATAAAAGCAAACCTCTCAGTATTCTGACTGCATGGGCTTTCTGTAGCAATTGTATTTGAAGCACTTAGTGACTCTTCTGAAATGATTTCTCTCTCTTCTCCTTTCCTCCCTCCTTTTTCCCCCTCCCTCCCTCTCCTTCTTCTGTATATCTAAACTTAATCTTGCCAGGTTGGTTTGGAATTGCTATGCAGCCCAAGGTTGGTCTGGAATTTGTATTCCTGCAGTCTCTGAGTTTGGAGTGCTGGGATTATAGGACTGTGCCACCCACCACACTGAGCTGTGGACATTTCTTACTTGTTAGTTTAGGATTTGCCTTCTCTAAGCACGAACTCTGTGTTGCCCTTGCTGTATCCTTGCATTGAGAACATGACCAGCTTGTTAATAGTACGCACTAAAAATACCTGTGAGCACATAAATGAATTTTAGAATTTCTCAAAGGTTTACATTCTCCTCCCCCCACCCACAACTTTTATTTTTAATTGGCAAACATATATACTTAAAGTGGAACAATGTGATGATTTAATTTATTATAGAATGATTTTGTGACACTAATGAACATACTTTTTCTTTGTTTTGAGATATGCAGTATGTTATTATCATCTTTGATTATCATGTTGTACAACAGATTTTGAAAACTTATCCTCTTATCTAAAGGAAATTTTGTATCCTTTGGTCAGCATTTCTCATCCCCAACCCCAGCTTCTGTACCTACTGTACACTTGACCTCCGCAGATTCCATATTTATGTGAGAACATGCCATATGTATCTTCTTGGTTTTTTTTTTTGCTTGTTTGTTTTTTTGTTTTTTTGTTTTTGTTTGTTTGTTTTTTCGAGACAGGGTTTCTCTGTGTAGCCCTGGCTGTCTTGGTACTCACTCTGTAGACCAGGCTGGCCTCGAACTCAGAAATCTGCCTGTCTCTGCCTCCCAAGTGCTGGGATTAAAGGCGTGCGCCACCACCGCCTGGCCATATGTATTTTCTTGTACCTGGTTATTTCACTAAATATAATGTGTTCTAGGTTCTTCCAGGAGATCACAAATAGCAGGATTCCTTTCAGTAAGGATGGATATTTGTTGATGAGCACTTAGGGAGATTCTGTGTTTTGCCAAAGGTTCCCATCTTGAGGGTGTCAAACTAGGAGTAGAGTGAAGTTAGGATAGTTCCCTTATCCTGCCAGTTGGATGGGGCATCTCAAGCTACCCATTCAAAGCTGGTCTTTGTGAGGCTTCCTTCTTAGCATTTGGTTCTCCTTTCCTATCAGACCTTCTACTGTGACCCAGACAGATTTGAAAATGCACTTAAATGTGGCGTCCTAATCTTGGTTCTTATATCTGTAACAATAACAATCAATGTGACCTGTAGGCATTTTAAGGCTTGTATTAGGAAGTAGATATGAAAAATAAAAAAGTGGCAGCATATGGTGGTGCATACCTGAAATCCCAGAAGTCAGGAAGTTGACACAGGAGGATCATGGTGAGTTTGAGACCAGCCAAGATTTTGAAATAAGAACTAGATATTGGAAGCACATTTTGTTTATTCTAAGTTTGGGGGAAGGCTTATATCCTCCAAATTGATGCTTAGAAATCAGGTCACCACCCTCAAGGCTTTATTTCCCTCTATTTTCACATCTGACTACCTACCTTCACAACACCTAACCACCACTCTAACCTTCTTCCTAAGGTGGGGCACCCTGTTTCAACCACTTTACTATTTGGGGTCTAATGTGAGGTCTAAGAGTATGACCCATTGTGTAGATGTAGGAAGGGCAAGCCAGCCTAAATATAGCTATCTCCTGAGAGGCTCTGACAGTACCTGACTAACACAGATGTAGAGGCTCACAGCCATCCATCGAACTGAGTACAGGGTCCCCAGTGAAGGAATTAGAGAAAGGACCAATGGAGCTGAGGGGTTTGCAGCCCCTTAGGACGAACAACAATATGAACTAAGTAGTACCCTCAGAGCTCCCAGGATCCCAACCACCAACCAAAGACTGCACATGGAGGGGTCTTATTGTTCAGGCAGCATGTGTATAGTAGAGGGTTGCAAATTTGATCATCAATAGGAGGAGAGGATCTCAGCCCTGTGAAGGTTCTGTGCCCCAGTGTAGG
>NW_022196912.1:93159411-93167224 GCF_008632895.1 Mastomys coucha | reverse complement strand
AAAAAAAAAAAAAAAAAAAGAGTATGACCCAGTGAAGTGATGTGAATGGGATGCAGAGATTTGAAAAAAATAACTCCGTTTACTTATTTATTTTGTATGGATATGCACATACACACACACATGCCACAGCATGGATGTGGAGGTCAGAGGATAACTTGCAGAAGTTAGCTATTTCTTCATATTTCAAATAGAGCCCAGGGTTGAAATTCAGATTGTCAGATTTATTGGTAGGAATCTCTGCTTACTGAGCCATCTTTTCTACCCCCAGAGACCTTTTTTTCCCCAAATATATGTTATCTTCTTTTTCTTGAGGAAAATTCTATGCTGCTTTTCTTCAAAATGCTTGTTCTTTTCAGCACCATGTGACCCTTTATCTGTACTTTCTTGGGCTTGTCAATGTTCAGTTGTTACCACTCTCTTGCCTGGAGGTAGGGGCTTTGCGAGGCACCTTCTCCTTTGTTTCCCTTAATCTTCCTCACTGGATTGAAGTAGTTCTGAAATCATCTTAGAATCCCAAGCAGTTTTCTTTTCCTCTTAATTTCTAACTGGGTGAAGTGACCACAAACTCTCACCAAGCCAGTCTCACAAGTCTAGAGTCTGCCTTCCTGCTCTAAATGGGAAAACACTTACTGGCCTTGCACTTTTGTTGGTAATAAACCATCTTAGTTTATTGTGATTTTTTTTAATAAACTTAATTTCTCCATTCTTTCTTCCCAACTTATTATTATTGGCTGGACTACTGTAATGGCCACTAAGTGATATTCTTGCCTTTAATCTTACACCCTTCCAATCTAACTTGCTGTTACTGTTATTATGTCATCCCCTTAGGACCACCTCTAGGCTTTCACAGTGACAATTAGGCAGTCTGGGAAACAAATTAAAGCTGGAGCCCGTGGAGTTGGTGAGGCATGACTCCTACCTTTCTTATCTATCTCACGGGAGCTACTCTAAGTGTGCCAACTGTGGACCTAATAAGAGAGGAGTGCCCTGGCAGAGCAATTCCAGATCTGACTGTGTACTAAATTGCTGCTTAACTTGGACAGCCACATCATGTCTCTGAGCCTAAGGATGGTCTGATACAAAGGCAATAGGGATAGTCAAAATTTCTTCTACATTTACTATGTACCAAAAAGCGTTATGAGGCTTTGCATGCATCTTCTTGTTTGTTTATGGTCTTTGGGGCAAATATTACTACATTTTCTACATTTTCTAGATGGGGCATAGATAAAAGATCTGGTCCAAAGAAACACAGCTAAGAAATACTAAGACTGATTGAAACTCAGGCTCTAAAGTTGGCACTTAGATGCTATGAAAAGGAGTTGATTTTGATGAGCTTCTGAAGTCTCGCTAGCTCTTAGGACAAGTTAAATTCATGTTCCAGAGAAGGCTGATGGCCCCCCACAACAAACACAAAGCAAAGGAACAGAGCGTGTCAAGGTGTGACACTGCAGCCAGTTCAGTTCATCCTCAGGCAGAGAACACTGTCTAAATATAGAACCTGCCTTACCATTGGAAGGTCTGACTAAAGTGGGTTAGTTGCCGGGCGGGCGGGCGAGGTGCTAGAGGCAGAGCAGGCAGAAAGGTGTGCCAGCTGCGCAGTAGCACCGCATAACAATGTAGGGCAAGATGCCTCCCCGAGCTCTGCCTCCCTGAGCTCTGCCTCTTTGCATCCCAGTTTGCACTGCATGCCCTTTTGCAGGATTACATAACACTGATTAAAGTAGATTACTCTATGGATCAATCTGCCTCTTAGTGAAGCAAGGGCGTTCTGCCAAACCCTTTCCCACCAGGATGACAATTTCACGCCTTTAGGTAGAGTGTTCTTTGCTTGTTTTCAGCTCTAAGGAAACTCTGGCATGTGTCTGATCCATGCACGGCTGGGCTGTCTTTGGACATACACACCTTCTAGCAATATTAAAACTTCCATTTCTTACTTGACTCTTGTAGGATGTTTCCAGACCCATGCGATACTGTCATGGGTTGAACTGTGTCCCTTTCTGCCTTCCAACCCCCAAACACCCAAGCCCTTACCCCTAACACCTGTAAAAAGTGACTTTCTTTGGAATGGGGCTTTTGCAGAATGTAATCAAACTATGATGGGGCCATACTAGATTTGGATTTATCTTTGCTCAACAAGAAGAAGTCCTTATAAAAAGCAATTTGGATTCAAGCACTGATAGATTGGGTGGATGCTATGTAGTGTTAGGGATAGAATCTGGAGTGATACATCTGTAAGTTAAGGATTGTCAAGGATTAAGAGCAAACTCTAGGAGATAGAAAGAGGCAAAGCAAGGTTTCTTTCCCCTTAGAAGCTCCAAAGGGAGCATGTCCTGCTGGCTCCTTGGTTTCAGACTTCTAGCCCACAACCATGCAAGAAGTGATGATGTAGAAGTTAAAGGAAGGTGCTATTTCAAGAATGTTTGAAAACTTATATAGAAGAGAGGGGGCAATTGCTAAATCAATAAACTCCGTTCACATACTGCTGACTGGTGGAGTCAGGCAGGACTGAGTTGTTATCCTTCAGTGTAGCAATTTGGGGGTGATTAATAAGTAACCTTGATGAGAGCAGTTGAGGCGTAGGTGGGACAAAATCGTGATTATAGTGGATTCAAAGGAAAATGTTAGCAGGCGAAGTGGAAATTCGGAACAAACACTTTGGAGGAAAAAATTTTTTTCTGCAAAGGGGGCAGAAAAATAGCTGCAAGGTGATTTGATGTCAAGAAGAGAAATGTTTGTTTATTTGTTTACTTATTAAAGAGGGAAATACTGAAACATGCTAATGGTAGCAGCCTCTACAAGGAAGAAAATGATATAGGGGACAGAAGAGAGACTTGCTGTGGTAATGTCCTTGAGTAGCTCTTGAGAGTCGAGCCAGTGCACAGGGGAGGGGCTGAGCCTTAAAAAGGAGCCTTGAGTGGATTCCCTGTCACAAGAGGGAAGGCAGGATGTATGGGCACAGACACAGCTAGGTTGTTTGTTATACAAGTGAGAGCTCATGGGAATTTTTTCTGATTGCTATTTCTTTTTTCTATTTTTCTAGCTGTGTGGGAAGCAAGGTCATCAGCTAGGAGTGAGGAGGGGGAAGAGGTGGGACATGGTTCCTGTGGAGTGAGAATGAGTGAACTGAAATGTAGTAGAAGCAGTTCCAGGCAGCAGTGTGGTTTAAAAAATGTAAGAGATTATTTAATGCGTAGAAAATAAAAGCTGGGGATTTCCTAAGTTGTTGGCAGCTCATCAGTGGGCTGTGCTACAGGACTTGGGAATCCAAAGAATTCTGACCTTAAGGAGTTTAAAATCAAGTGTAAGCAACAAATAATAAACACATGAAAGGTTTGAATAATAATTTAAGACAATAGAAGAGATATATGTGACAGGGATGCATATAAAACTGCTGAATATGTTTAAAGAGTTCAGAGGAAGGAGAAAGGTGATCTAGAAATGATGTGATGGTTGAGCCTGGTACAAAAGATAAATTCAGAGAGGGACAATGAGGATAAAGGAAATAATAGGAACAAAGTCTAAAGCCTGGAAGGAAAGAGACAAAAATTTATCATCACCAAGTAGGGTTGCCTGATAAAATATAAGACATCTCATTAAATTAGAATTTCAGATAAGTAACAAAGAAACTTTAGTATAAAAACACAGGATGCATACTTATCTGAAATCGGCTTTACCTGGCATCCACAGCACAAAAATTTTCAAGAGAAAATGAATGTTCCCTTCACCTATGGGATTGGAGACTTGGAAGGATGGAAAAAGATATTCAATGGTAGTGGATGCTTCATAAAGCCATAGAAATGAGACCTTGTCCCCAAGATGCCATTGGTGACACCTGGCACAGTGATGAAGACAGAAGTTCAAGCCATAGATACAGATTACTCTGTCGAGAATTTTGGCTGTAGGAAGAAGAACCACATGGCCCCCAACTCTCTTCTCACACTGCTCCTCATGCTGTGTGCACTTAGACAAACAACAAAGATCCCATCTTTGAAGTATTCTGTAAAGGCCAGAGACTGACTACACAAGAGGGATCAGTGCTGCTATCTGGGGAATCAGCCATCCCTTGTTGAGGAAAGAGACAAGTAAAGGAGACACTTAATTGCAAATGAAATAAAAATGGATTAAAAAGAGGAAGAGAGATATCATGTGGTTGTCAAAGATGTATTTTTACATGAACACACAGCAGCAGGGGCTACGAGCACAAAATAGGAACAAGACAGGGCCCATCAACATCATCACATCATGGATGGGTCAGGGATTCATGAGGTCCCACCCCTCCCTAAGGAATTATGGTCACCGTGGTAGGAGGAGTCATATTCTTCAGTGGTATACCACTGATAAGTTGCCCTTGATCAAGTAAATGAGCCCTATGCATGCCCATGCAGGCAGCTCTAGTTAATGGGACGCACATAATAGAAAAAGACATGGAAGCTTATGAACAACATGTAGAGGGGGAAGAAGCAGTGTAGTGGGGGAGAGGAAAGATATGAGAGAGGATAGTGAAGAGGAGAATTGATGTATGTGCATGATACATGTGCACAAATTTGGGAACAAATAATTTTTAAAGCATGTGGCAGTTTAACAGTAAACTCTCCACCCAAAATCAGACTATGAATCTCAGATTATAATTATAAATCATTTAAGTGAAAAAGCTCCTTTGTCTAAGCAGCCAGGCCTGTGTTAAGTTTATCCCCTTGTAAATGAGTAGGTGAAGGTGCCAAGGAGCTTCCAGGAGAGTCAAGTGACAACTGTGACAAAGACAATGGCAGAAACTTTCCTCCCCATCCACTAGAGTCAGGACATGGTGACTGAGGATGGCAAGTCCAAGGGCTATAAATTATCAGTGGGCAGAAGTGTTGGAATGACAGCGACGTGACACTAGTGAGTCCACCACAATGTTTCCTCCGATGGGCCTCAGTGCTCTATGGTATCATTGCAGAATATTTATTGTGGAAATGCCTGCCCCAGGAAGAAAAAGTAACAGCTCTTAGAAGGGATGTTTTTAAAATGAGGGTTACCAGGGTGACCTTTGACAATAACTGCAAATGGATTAGGGTCAGGGACAGCGAAGTACTCACAGATCTTAAAAATTTGTCATCTATCTTTCTCCCTGAACAGAGTATTCATCTTGCCAGTTCCTCTAGCTAATTAGATTGTTAACTCTGTCTATTTATAGCAACAAATACTTCACTGGCATGTAGAAAATGCTGATTATTAATCAGGGTCCTCCACTGACTCAGGGTGGAATGAAATGTGATTATTCAAATTAGATTTAGGCTTAGGTCTAATGACCTCACAGATAGCATCCTGATTTTCTAAGTACTCATCTTTGAAAAATGCAGAGATTTTTGGTCTCGTGGATCCTTGGGATGAACAGCGATGCTGAATTTAGGCATTTTCCCCCACCCTGTCTTTAAAAGGATTGTTCTCTCTTCTATACAAGTACCAGAGCACCTGCCAGCTCATGACTTAAGATCAGCACCACCAAGTAAATCATTATACAAAGTAGTTATGGATGTAGAATTTTAATAGCAAATCAATGGAAGTTAATTTTCCCAGATGCTATTACAGAGGGTGTTCACCAGATCTGTCTCCTAACATATATCACATTACTTTATGCTTTGGGAGTAAAGCTGGGCTCTTATGTGGGTGATTTTAACAAAAGGCAGACATTGTAATGACCCAATCCTCTCTTGTAGCTTTGGCCAGCATCCTTCCCAGCATTTAACCATTTAGGTCAGCAGTTGAAAAGAAGGTCAGGGCTGGAAGGACAGAGGAAGAGAACGTAAGAGGAGTTTTCTGAAATAAGGCTTTTCTCAAACACCGAATGAGGTGTCAGAACAGATTAGCAGCTGCTGTACCCTCTATACCTACTGCCCCTTGGGCAAAACATATGTTACTTCAAGCCCCTGCCACGCTTGGACCTTAGGAATTTTCAAGTTGTAAGTATGCTGCTGACGGAGTGAAATGGGATTACTATTTCCCTTCCTCCGCTTCCAGTCTTTTCTTTTTGAGACAGGGTCTTGCTATGTGGTCCAGGTAGGAACTTCTCCTCCTTCTACCTTGGCCTTCTAAAGTGCTGGGACTACCACACTTTGTTTTGACCTATTATTTTCTTAAGTAGCTTCAGATATTTGCTATTTAAACCTTTTTTTTTTTTTAATGTTCTTCAGAGATTCTGAGAAACCTAGACTTGCTGGTTAGTGGCATTTATTTTGTTTTATGTACTTAACACAAACCAGGGTTGACTTGGGAGAGGGAACCTCAAATAAGAAAATGCCCCTATCAGAGTGGTCTGTAGGCAAGTCGCTGTGATGTGTTTTGTTTGTTTGTTTGCTTGTCTTTTGAGTAATTGTTAATATGGATGGCCCAGTTCACTGTGGGTGGTGTCACTTTGGCAGGTAGTCCTGCGTTGTATAGGAAAGCAGGCTGAGCAAGCCAGCAAGCAGCATTCCTCTGTGGACTCTGTTTCAATTCTTGCCTCCAGATTCCTGCCTTCAGTTCCTACCCTGGTTTCCCCTAATGGGGTGTGAGGTGTAAGGTAAATTAGCCTTTTCTCTCCTAGATGCATCTGCTCATGGACTTTCTCACAGCAATAGAAAGCAAACTAGAGCAGGTGGGAGGGGATACATGCTGTAATTATTGCCATTTACCTGACATGTATCTTAGGAATTATTTAGTTCTGAGTAACAGAAATCACCACCCGCAACCATAAACAGGTGTGGGGTCTTCAGAATGTGCAGCTGGGACTTGCAGCCATCCACATGGGGATGCTCCATGCTCCTCTGCGTGAGTCGTGAGCTGTCTTTGCTGCTCTCTTCGTTATCTGCCTCTTCTCCATTTCTCTGGCAGACTAACTTTGTCTGATTCACTTGTGTGTAGCTTGTCATAGATGCCTTTAAATGGTACTTCCAGTCTTTGAGTTTTAAGATATTTGTATTCTGGATCTCATTGGGTACCTGGCTTAATTCTTCTGATATCTTAAGATGCTGGGGGAGATGGTTCTGTGATCCAGAGCACTGTCTGTGAAAGCAAAGGATATACCCATCTAAAAGCAGGGTAGGGATCTTGCATACTTACACATTCCCCATCATTAGGTGTGGAGACAGGTAGTTATGAGGCAACCACTGGCCAGCTACTCTAGCTGAAATGATGAGCTTCAGGTTCAATGAGAGGCCCTGTCTCAGAAAGTAAGATAGAGAGTGACAGATGGTGACACCAGACATCTGTCCCTGGCTTCTGCATGCACATGGATACACACTCCTGCACATACATATGTGCATATACCATCCTACAATATACGCACATAGCATAAACATGTTTTATATAAAACTCAACCATTTTAAACTATACAATTCTATAGTCTTAATATATTTATTATGTTGCCTAGACATCACCACTAATTTCAGAATATTTTCATCACCATGAAAGAGTTATCAGCTCTTCAAAATTGTCCCCTGTTCTCATTCGCTGTGTAACCGCTTATCTGATTTTGTCTCTATGTTTTTGCTAATTTGGGGCATTTTACACAAACAGCGTACAATATATGTTCTTTTGTGTCTCACTTCTTTCATTTGACATAATCCTTTCACAATTCATCTATACTGTAGCATATAGTAAAACTTCATTATTTTTGTGACTAAATACTATTCTCCTTATGGATGGACATATTATATTTTTATTCACCAGCTAAATGATATATCTGCTATTTCTACTTTCAGGCTATTATCAGTAAGGCTGCTATGAACATTTTTTTTTTTTTTATTTTAGATATTTTCTTTATTTACATGCGAATTTCTCCTTTCCCAGTTTC
>NW_022196912.1:93136033-93158631 GCF_008632895.1 Mastomys coucha | reverse complement strand
TTTTAATAGCTGAGTAGTACTCCATTGTGTAGATATACCACAATTTCTGTATCCACTCCTCTGTTGAACATTTTTTTAAATAGAATTTTAAATATCTGTTTTTCAGTTTAAAAAAACACAAAATTGCATATATTTATATGTACAATATAATTTTTTTTAAAGATTTATTTATTATTTATTTATTACAAGTACACTGTAGCTGTCTTCAGATGCACCAGAAGAGGGCGTCAGATCTCATTACGGGTGGTTGTGAGCCACCATGTGGTTGCTGGGATTTGAACTCATGACCTTCGGAAGAGCAATCGGTGCTCTTACCCGCTGAGCCATCTCACCAGCCCCACAATATAATTTCTGTATGTATGTTTGGGGCAAAATTTGGCTACACATAGCCAAGTTTGACCTTGAACTTGCAGTCTATGAGCCTCTACCTCACAAGTAACAGAATTGCAGGTGTATCCTTTTACACCAACCAATATGATGTTTTCATATGTGTCTACATTATGGAATGATTAAATCAAGCTAATCATCCTATCTACCACCTCATCTTTTTAATCATCTCTGTAATGAGAATATTTAAAATCCACTCTCCTGGCAGTTTTCAAGAGCATTTTTTATTGTGAATTGCAGCCCGTTGCCAGGTTGTACAATAGGTTCCTAGGACTTCTTCCTCGTTAACTGACACTTGTGCACTTTACCCAGCATCTCCCCATCACTACCCTCCCTCAAGCACCGGCCCATCACCACTCTGTTATGCATCTCTGGACTCACAGAAACTCTCTCATAGGAGTAGGAGCACATGCTGTTTGTCTTGCTGTGAAAACGGCAGTATTTATTTTCTGTTCCTGAATGGCATTAATACATTATGTTGATACACATGATACATTTAAAAATATGGCCCATCTGCTGATGGACTCTTATGTTGCTCCCGTGTCTTGGGATAATGCTACAATGAACCCAGCAGTGCAGACTTATCTTTGGAATGCTGATTTCAGCTCCTCTGGGTGTATACTGAGTTATACCACAATTCAATCCTTCATTTTTGAGAAATGTCTATAGCATTTTCCAACATTGGTGTGGCAATTTTCACTGCCACCAACAGTATAGGAGCATTTTCTTTCTCCACATCCCCAACAATGATTGTTATCTTTCATCCGTTTAATAAAGCTAATCTAACCCATGTGAGGGGAAGTCCACTAGGGCTTTGTTTTGCATTTCTTTAATGACTAGACTCCCCACCTCTACATAAATATTGGACACCTCTGTCTCCTTTTGAGAACTATACATTCAAGTCCTTTGCCCATTTGTTTAGGTAAAATAGCTCTTAAATTGATTTGCATATGTGAAACTATTCTTATAACTTAGAGATAAGTACCACTTGATCATGATGAGTAGGTACTTTTTAGTCATTTTATTCTAAGAAGCTCACAAAGAAAAACATTACACAGATTGTTTAAGGAAGCCACACAAGCTCCTACCCAATCTGGACCACTATCCATCACAGTGAACTTCTGTAGGATCAGAATGGCTATTCTGAAACAATGTGGCTCCCTTTATGGCTTGACATTTTCACTAGCACTTACATTTTTATTCACTGCTCACCACACACACACACACACACACACACACACACACACACACACACACACACACACACAAGGAAAAAGAAACCTACCTATGAGGAGTTAAAACTAGAAAGGCTAGTGTTACATCCTCTCTCATGACCCCTTTGTCCGCAGCCCTTTTTCTTCATCAACCAGCATTACTTTTTCTTGGTCTCCTTTCTAAGTTTTATTCTGTGCCTGCACTTACAGTTATTTACACATATGCATATATATTATAGTATAGGAACCCCATATGAAGAAGAAAATGGGTATTTTTTTTGCTCCAAATTTAAATCACCTCGATTAATAGTATACTTTCTTTGCTTGACTGTTTTGCTTCAAACTTCATAGTTTCATTTTTCCTTACAGTTGAATAATATTCCTCTTTGTACATATACCACATTTTCACTATCTATTAATCTCCATTGATGGGTTTCTAGATTGGTTCCATTTCCTTGCTATTGTAAATAGAACCATAGCATATATGGATGTGCATATATCTCTGTGGTAGAATATAGTATTCTTTGGAGTGGAATAGCTGAATCATAATGCATCATTATTTTGATATGATGTGTAATTCAACTTGCTAGTATTTCTTTGAGGGATTTTATGTCTATTTTCAGCAAAAATGTTAGACTGCAATATTCTTTTTTTGTGATGTTTCTATTTGGTAAAGGATACAAAATGTTTTGGGAGGAGCTTATTTTTTCAGTTCTCTTGAACTTATATGTGATAAGGAAATCTCAAGGTCATATGATATCACTATTCAAACTTTCAAGAAACCACTATATTCTTTTTCACAGTGACTACCCATTTCTTAAAACATTCCTACCATAATAAGATGAGGCTCATTAGTTTTTTGAGTATTATTATATTATTATTATTATTATTCAGTTTAGCTGTTGACCTTTTCCCAGTTCCCCCCACCCCACAGTTCGTTGTCCCATTCCTCCTCCCCTTGTCTCCAAGAAGATGCCTCCCCTGCCAGGCCTCCCCACTCCCTGGGGCTTCAAGTCTCAAGGGTTACAAGCATCTTCTCTCACTGAGGCCAGTCCAGGCAGTCCTCTGCTATATATATGTTGGGGGCCTCAGACCAGCTAGTGAAGGCTGCCGCCTGGTTGGTGGCTCAGTGTCTGAGAGATTTCAGAGGTCCAGGTTAGTTAAGACTGCTGGACTTCTTATGGGGTCCCCCTCCTCCTTAGCTTCTTCCAGCATTTCCCTAATTCAACCACAGGGGTCCCTGATTTCAGTCCAATGGTTGGTTCTAAGTATCTGCTTCTGTCTCAGTCAGCTGCTTGTTGGACCTCTCAGAGGACAGCTATGCCATGCTCCTATCTGTAAGCACACCATAGCATCAGTAATAGTGTGAGGCCTTGGTACCCTCCCATGGGATGGATTCCAAGTTGGGCCAGACATTGGATCACCTTTCCCTCAGTTTCTTCTCCATTTTTGTCCCTGAAGTTGTTTTAGACAGGAACAACTCTGGGTCAGAATTTTTGACTGTGGGATGACAACCCCATCCCTCCAGTTGATGCCCTGATTTTCTAGTTTTTAGAGATTTATTTGTATTACTTTTTCATATATGTAAGTATGTATCTGTGAGTAGATGTGTGTATATGAATGCAGTATCTATGGAAGTCAGAGGTGTCACTCTCCTGCAGCTGGAGTTACGGACATATGTAAGCTGCCTGACCGGAATTGAACTCTGGTCCTCTGCAAGAGCAGTATCTACTCTTAATCATTGAACCATTTCTCCAATGGATCTCCCCCAGTATTTAAATTGAGTTTTTTATGGAATAGAATCGGATTGCCCCATTGTAACCACAGTGATGAGGTCTATTTGGGTAAGAAAAACCTTTTTCAATCCAGCTCCAGATAAGGGTGGAAAGTGGGCCATGTAAGAAAAAAACCCATTGCATAACAGCTCCCAGAAAGGGTGTGGTCTAGGCATTTGTTATTTCTCCCTTCTGGGCTAACTTCCTTCTATATGGAATAGTTATAAATGTAGAAATGATCAGTTGGTGACATTGGGATTTTGTTGTTTTGTTATTGTTTGGTTTGTTTTTTTTAAGACAGAATTTCTCTGTGTAGCCCTGGCTGTCCTGGAACTTGATCTGTAGACCAGGCTGGCCTCGAACTCAGAGTCTGCCTGTCTCTACCTCTTGAGTGCTAGAGTTAAAGGTGTGAGTCACCAGCATCCAGCAACATTATATTATTTTAAACTGAACTGATCCTTGAATGTTTCCTTAGGACAAGGCAGAAGACTTTCTAGTTAAAGGTAACATGTTCATTATGGATAGATATCTCTTAATCAAATCTATAAGGCAAATGAATATCCCAACCCAACTTGGAGCTTGTAACTGACTGTAAGATCATAAAGAGAGCTGGTGATCATCCCGGAACCAGCATTTAGAACCCCATGTTTCTGACTGAATTCCCAGACCACTTGTTGGATGAAACTGTAATTGTTGCCCTTTGTTATTTTTGGATCTAAATCTCCATTCTTTTTTCACTCTTTTGTGGAATTCATAGACCAAACCACACATATACTTTCCAAACTGAGTTGGTTCTTAAAAAACAATCCAGAATGCAGCCAAATCCATCTGTTTCCTTTCCTATACCAACTTATTTGTTGTAATAAAGCCCCCAACAGTCCTCAAAGAGATGCAGTTATAGGAAAGAAAACTGATTATAAAGGAAAGATTTTAGGGTCATTGAGATTTATTTCCCTCATATGCAAAGTGTACAATAGCTTGTGATCACCTGGGCATAAAGCATTGCTCACATTTGAGAGGCTAATCATGCAGTCTGCGCATGAGGAGAATAGTAAGCAAAGGATTCCCACTACAGAAGGTCTAACAATCAGGAGCTTAACATATTGAGGTGGAAAGAAGGCTGGCTGCACAGCATTTTAACTGAGCATTCCTCTGGAGCTTGCTTGGGAATATTCAGACTCTCAAAAATTATTGATTAGAATCTAAATGTGGAAAAGGATTTATTAACATTTACCTTGTTTTCTGTGAAAGTCATGATGAATATACATCAATAAGCCTGAATCCATGTGTGTGTGTGTGTGTGTGTGTGTGTGTGTGTGAGAGAGAGAGAGAGAGAAAGAGAGACAGACAGACAGACAGACAGACAGACAGATGTAGAGATCTGAGTATTGATATGTTGTTGGTTAACAATAAACTGTAGCTAGGTTATATATTTGTGCTTCATATTGCTTTTGATAATTTTGATTTATTCCACATTATAACATTATTTTACTACCATGTGAGGCTAGGAAGCCAAGTCCTCATTGCACAGCAGGTCAAATGTCAAGTGAGTCTGTGTCTCAGATTACGGATTGTGGAACATGTTTCATCTTCCCCCACTTCTGTTTCAAGAGGACTCTAGACATAGCAGGTGACACTGATGGATGGTCCTTACCTGGCTCTTTATTGAAAGCTCACATTGTACACAGGAAGGGTAAGGTAGTTGATGTTTCAGTCAGGAGTCGACAGCTCACAGGTCAATAGAAACTCAACCTGAAATTGCTGTCACAGCAGCTTGTTACAGCTTTGGGCTTTGATGGACACTACTTTGTAATCCAGCGATCACCTTGCTTAGGGACGGTTCCATTCGGTGCAGCTGTAACCAGAAGTCAGGTGATCTGAGTCCAGCTCCTGCCAGAGCTGTGACCTTGGCAAGACATCTCAATGCCTTTAAGATTATTTCTTCATTTATTAGAACAGTCGGGTGGGTGTGGAACTTTCCTAGTCAACCCAGGTTGACTAGTAAGGACTTTGAAGGAAGAAAAGAAATGGAATTTTCAATAGAATAAAGCTGGACAGGCTAGAATTCTCAGGGGTATTTTTCTCTATAGGATGGGAGAAGTGGGAGAGGAGGAATAACATCTGTCAAAAGCAGGTATCACATATTTGGGCTTGCTTGATGTCACTAGGCTGGTATATTAATTTTTCCTGCTGTAGGTGAGTTAACAAGCTCAAAGATAAGTTGATGGTGATTGGTACTCAGTAAAGACAAGACTTGAAGAACTGTCTGACTCTAAAGTTGTATCAGTTGGAAGTGATTTCCATATATATATATATATATATATATATATATATATATATATATATATATATATGAATATGGCCAAAGGAAACCCTTAGCTTTACCCAGTCATGAGGATTAAATGAGTGAGCCAGTGCGAGGGCTTGGTCAGGTGTGGGCACAGAAGCAGTGCCCTGTCTATGCTGCTGACTCCACATCAGGAATAGACAGCTTCCTAAGTTCACACTGTGCCTAAAGGCTTCCCTTCTCCCTTCAGCAGGAAGAATGAGAAAATGTCACTGCGTATTATCTTTCCATTTTTACTGACATTAAAACATTATTGGAAGATATCCTTAAATATCTTCCCAGCTGTGTTCCTGAGCACGTTCTCTGAAGGAAAGATTCTTCCTCAGTGGAGAGCAAGAATGCACTGTGAGCTTACACTCAGTGACAGATGGCTCGGGGCAGAGAGTTCTGACATCATTGGTCATTTTATCTGCATTTTCTTTATAGCTGGGAGGCCCAGCGCCATTATTTTTTTCTAGTGCTCATTATCAATTGCACTTAATATACACCAGTTAATGAGATGTTAATAAAATCTGTAAAATAACATTACTTCACCTTAAGAGGGTGATTTGATCTACACACTTCAATCCCCTTCCTTCCAGTTAACTCATTTGAAATGTCCAAGGACATATGAAACACATCTCCACATAACTAGGGAACAGAAAATGATGCCACCATCAGGCCAGAAACTGGAAGGGCTTTGTAGAAAACAGTTAAAATAAAGTTAGACTTAGGATCTCACCACATATATTGTAATAAGAAAATCTTACTAAATAAAATGTGTGTATGAGTTGAATTGTATCAAAAAGATTTATTTAAAACTTTACCCACCAGTATATGTGCATGTGGCCTTTTTGGAATTTAGGTATTTATAGACTCAATCACACTGAGTCTGGATTAGGGTGGGCTCTCAACCAGTGATAGGTGCCTGTGGCAATGCAATATTCTGAAAGTATCTCTTATGTTCTAAAAGATTGGAAATTTTGCTGGATCTCATAGCCAAAGTTAATAATACCTCTGGGATCACTTATGACTTAGAACTGCTAGCCTACTGTGCACTCAAATCTGCCTTTAAGAAAACGAAGTGATGCCTGGGAGTAGTGGCACACGCCTTTAATCCCAGCACTTGGGAGGCAGAGGCAGGCAGATTTCTGAGTTCGAGGCCAGCCTGGTCTACCAAGTGAGTTCCAGGACAACCAGTGCTACACAGAGAAACCCTGTCTCGAAAAACAAAACAAAACAAAACAAAAAGAAAAAAAGAAAGAAAAGAAAAGAACGTGAAAAACCACCTGACTTGCTTTGGATTTCCCATGTAATCAACCTTTACAACCTAAGCTGATGTTTAGCTGTGATCTTATGTACTCTTCAGTACCCCTGACCCAGAGGAGTGTGTGTGTGTGTGTGTGTGTGTGTGTGTGTGTGTGTGTGTGTGTATCTTTGCTGAAAGCGGCCAATACAGAAGTTGAAAGGGTGTACACTGATGACCACTCCAATGTATGGTTGAGGGGAAGGTTTTTAATGTAGATCTGAGAAAGAGTACAGCCAGAAGCAACTGTAAGAGTTGGGAGCAGAGAAAGAAATTAGTAGACTGAACATGGTCAGCAGACTGGTCTTCACCATGAGAGGAGAGAAAGACCATGACCAAGAGAGTACAACAGCCAAAATAGCAGGGTTATAAGGGAGTGAAAGGAGGGAAGGGGAGATCTCGCGAGCTGGAGACGTTTATGGTAGGGGATAGGGTATGAAGAGCTGTGAAAAGCCAGAATGCCAGGATGGATTCTGTAGTAGATACTTGTGATACAGAGGTAACCTGGAGACTAGTGTGTGCCTTGGTATGCTAATAGGCACCACAGATAGCCATTTGTCCCCAGTTTCTTTTGGACCTGATAACTTTCTAGAATCTACCATACTGGTTGAAAGCAACTATGTATGGATATTGTTTGGTAAGCAGTGATGTTTATTATCTGGGTCAGCTGAGATCAGTTGGAGCCAATAACTTCATCTCTTGTGAAATCGTTAAAAACTTCTGTTGAGTATCCCATTCCTTCCCCATGTGATGTTTTCTATGTTGTTCAATAAATACAAAGTGAAGTCCTTTGTTAGGGACAGAAAGATACTGTCACACAACTCACAAAGAGATGGACACACGTTGAGATAGACACTCAGATACAAGGACAAACAGATTCACCAAAGAGTCTTTAGGAAGGCACTGATTTACACTCCAACAGATAGACAGAGGACAGAAGATATAAGGAACATAAAGTAGAGAATTAAAATCTGAACATGCTTTAAACGACTCTAAAGGGCAGTGCTTTTCTTTCTTTCCTTAATGCAACATATGCATTATTGGTAATGCTGACTTAATCACTAATGTGTTATAATTCACGTAGGTGCTCTTATGAGAAATAGGAAATTTAGAGATGAATATAGCTATAAGCCAAGAAATGCCAAGAACTGTTGGCAACTACCAGAAGTTAGAGGGACAAGGAAATATTTTTGCTTGGTGTCCTTAAGGGAGTATGATGCCACAAAATCCTTCATTGTGGACTGCCAGCCTCTAGAGCTTTGGTTCTCAGCCTGTCAGTTACAACTCCTTTGGTGAGTCAAACAACCTGTGATGGTTTATATGTGCTCAGCCTGGGGAGTGGCATTATTATGTGGCCCTGTTGAAGTAGGTGTGGCCTTGTTGGAATAGGTGTGTCATTGTAGATGTGAGCTTTAAGACCCTTATCCTAGCTCCCTGGAAGCCAATATTCTGCTTGCAGCCTTCAGATGAAGATGTAGAACTCTTAGATTCTCCTGCACCATGCCTTCCTAGATGCTGTCATATTCCTGCCTTGATGATAATAGACTGAACCACCAAACCTGCAAACCAGCCTCAGTTATGTGTTGTCATCATAAGAGTTGCCTTGGTCATGGTGTCTGTTCACAGCAGTAAAACCCCAACTAAGACATGATCCCTTCACAGGGGGCACCTAAGACCATTGGAAAACAGAGATATTTCCATTATGTCTCACAAAAGTAGCAAAATTACAATTATGAAGTAGTAATGAAAATTATTTTATAGTTGGGTGTTGCTACAACATGAAGAACTGTATTAAAGAGTCATGGCATTACAAAGGTTGAGAATCACTGCTCTAGAGCTATGAGAAACCATCATTTTTTTTTAAATTGGATATTTTATTTATTTACACTTCAAATGTTATCTCCTTTCCCAGTTTCCCCTCCAGAATCTCCCTATCCCATACCCTCTCCAACTGCTTCTATGAGGGTGCTCCCCCACTCTCCCACCCTTTCCCACTCCCATGGCATTCCCTTATATTGAGGAATCTAGCCATCACAGGACCAAGGGCCTTTCCCCCCCACTGATGACAGACAATGCCATCCTCTGCTATATATGTAGCTGGAGCCATGGACCCTTCCATGTGTATTCTTTGGTTGGTGACTTAGTCCCTGGGAGCTCTGGGAGATATGGTTGGTTGATATTGTTGCAAACCCCTTCGGCTCCTTCAGTTCTTTCTTTAACTCCTCCATTGGTTCCCCCTCCCCCACCGTACCCTATGCTCAGTCCAATGGTTGGCTGTGAGCATCCACCTCTGTATTTGTCAGGCTCTGGCACAGCCTCTCATCATTTAAAATCTCACCATTTATGGTGATTTGTGATGGCAATTATAGGAAACAAATACAAGTTTGATTGGAAAAGTCAGAAAGCAGATTCTGGGAAGTGCTCACCCACCTGCAGTTAACAGACCCCAGATAATTTCCAGGCTTGTACGTGGTGGGACAGATCTGAACCCTATACATGACCAAAGACAGCTGGATCTTAACTGCACATGGAACAGCTGGGTATGACCTGCATTGTCAATTGAAATGGAAGCATCATCTCATCAAGCTTTCACGAACCTGAGGAGAGAAGGCTGGTGCAAGGAACTGTATCACGTGCACAAAAGCCCAGGAGCTGACTTTGTTGTATCCGTTTTCTCCTGATTCCAGGGCACAAAGTAAACTGGCAATGTTGTAAAAATAAAACTATAAAAATATAAAACATGCTTCTCCCTTTGTCTGAAGGTAAACAGTTTAACTGGAAAGACTCATAATTCTGGTTAAGCTATATCTTAAGTCCTGAAACAGGAAAAAGTGGAAATATTAATTCATTAAAACTCACATTTTATTGAGCAGTTAGTATGTCCTAGAGATCATGCTTAAGATAGAGATCTTATTTAGAGGTAATACTGTTAGCATTCTGTTTAAGCTCCACCCCAAAGTTACCTGGCAACAGCCAAGTATGCTGCCTCTCCAGTTACCTGGCAACAACCTGGTAGGTCTGACTCACTATAAAAGGGTCTGCTTGCCTGCTCCTCACTCTCTTGCCCTCTTGGTCTCTTGCCTTTCTGCTCCCTCTCTATCCCATTGCCCCGTCCCCTCTCTTTCCCTATTCCCTTCCCCTCTCTCTCCACATGCTCATGACTGACATCTACTTCTCTACTCTCTCTTTGCCTTTCTCTGCCTCTACTACCATCTTAACTCCCCTCCGCATGCACTGAATAAACTCTATTCAGTACTGGTCACTCCAGGGAAGGGATGCCTTGGCATGGGCCCGCTAAGGTACTCCCTTCTCCCATACCTCACCACACCCCCATAGAACATATCCCCCCCTTCTCGTTTTATCTTTTTATTAACACATCAAATACCATACGCAAATATCAGAAAGGAAGAGAGAAAGAGGACATGGGTTAGTTGAGTAGCTGCTAAAGCTGGGTTTTCAGTTGGCTGAAAGAGAATTGAGAGTTTCAGGCTATCTTAGGACATGTAATAAGTTCCAGGCCAATATAACAAAATCCTATCTTTAAAATCAAACTGAATCAAACAAACAACAGAGTTTATTTTAAAAGGTTTATTCCCTGAGGACTCTGCCTTTTGGGGCAGACCCAGCTTAGTTCTCTCCCTCAGATCCTTTCAGCTTTCCTTTATAGCTATCTCTTTTCTGTCAGCCACCCATAGCCAGGAACACTTTCTACCAGGGACTTTGAGTGGACACACTGGGCTGGGACTTTGGTAGGTAATTTTTTACTATCCTTCAAGCCCTCCATTACAATCTCTTTATTCTCATTTGCAGTCTTATAGCCCTGTGTGTACCCTCCTCACACCCAAATGCCACTCACTGGAGATTCCACCTCTTGGTACAAACCCAGGGTCTCCCTAGCACTTCCATCTTTGTCCCTACAGACATATTATCTGTCCTACTGCAGCCCAATTTCAGGATCTTCTCACACCCTACCTCCTCACACCCTACCTCCTCACACCATACCTCCTCACACCCTGCCTCCTCACACTATACCTCCTCATACCATACCTCCATTCCCTGGGGGCCCTCTTGGTGTGTATTAGATTCTTGTAGCTCTTTTGCAAGCCCCTCTCAGCCTTTTCTCCTAGCATGTTTCTAATCCTCTCTGCCACTTAACAACACGCATAAGCACTATAACAGGGAACACACAGCTACCATCCATACATGTATAAGATTCTGAGACAGCAACAGCAACCAAAGAATGAAATATCCACTCAACAAAGACAAGACCAGATATCAAAAGCTAGAAAGACATCAATCATCATAACTTTAGATGCCTGGACTCCAGTGTAAAAATATAAGCCATTACACTAAGATGATCTGCCTCTAATAGAACTCTGTAACCCTTCTATAGTAGGCCCTTAGAAATGTAATACATCTCATGTGCAAGACAAGGACTTCAAAATAGTAATTATGAATATGATCAAGGACCTTAGAGGATATGAACAATTCCCTTAATGAAGACCATGAAAACACAAAGAAACAGTTGAAAGAAACAAAGAAAACATACAAGTAGAACTTAGAAAAGAAATAGAGTCACTAAAGACCACCCAAACTGAAATAAAACTAGAAATGAAAATTTTAGAATGTCAAAAATTTCAGAGGTAAACCTCACCAACAGATTACAAGATATGGGAGAGAGAATCTCAGTGCTGAAGACAAGATAGAAGAAATGAATACCTAAAGGAAAGAAAATGTTAAATATATATATATATATATAAAAATCCCAGTCAGTATCTAGGAAATCAAGGACACTATGAAAGACCAAATCGATGAATAATGGGGATAAAGGTAGGAGAAGACACCTGGTTCAAAAGCACTGAAAACATTTTAAACAAAATCATAGAAGAAAAGTTCCCCAACCTAAAGAAGGAGGTGCCTATCAAGATGCAAGAATCAATTGTCTTTGTTAGGTTACTATTGCTGTGGTAAAACACCAAAGCAACTAGGGGAAGAAAGGGTTTATTGGCTTTTGGTTCCACATCAAAGGATGTGGATTTGGCTTGTCATCAAAGGAAGTCAAGATAGGAAGTCAGACAGGGCAAGAACTTATGCAAAAACCACAGAGGAGTACTGCTTACTGGCTTGCTTCTCCTGGCTTGGTTCACCCTGTTTTCTTATAGAACTCAGGACCACCAGCCCAAGGTCCTCCCACATAGGATATTATTAAGATAATGCCCTACAGGCTTGCCTGCAGTCTGATCTTATGGAAACATTTTTGTAAAGGCTTTCTCCTTTCTAATGACTCTAGATTGTGTCAAGTTGACATACAACTAGCCAATACAAATACAAATACCAAATAGATGGGACCAGAAAATAAGTTCACAACAACACATAATAACCAAAACACTAAACATAAAGAATAAAGAAAATATGTTAAAAGCTGCATGGAAAAAGATCATATATCATATAAAGGCACACTCATCAGAGTAACACTTGACTTCTCAATGGAGACTCTGAAAGCCAGAAGGGATTGAATGGTTGTTCTGCAGATATAAGCCCAGACTACTATACCTAGCAAAACTATCAATCACAGTAGACAGAGAAAGGAAAACATTCCACAATAAAACCAAATTTAAGCAGTATCTATATGTCAATCCAGCTTTACAAAGGCACTGGAATGAAATTTCAGTCTGAATAGGCTAACAAAGAAGAAACAAAAAATAAATAACTCTGTAATAGTAAATCAAAAGAGGAGAGGAAAAGACACCATAACAATAAAATAATGGAATCAATAAACACTGTTCATTAGTAACTCTAAATATCAATGGTCTCAAATTCCCCCCAAAATGACACAAACCAATAGATTGGATTAGAAAATGGAATCTATCTGTATGCTGCATCCAAGAAACACACTTAACATCAAGGATTGACATCATTTTACAGGATGGAAAAATGTATTCCAAGAAAATAGACCCAAGAAGCAAGCATGTATAGCCATTTTAATATCTGACAAGCTTCAACTCAAAACTTATCAAAAGAGATAGAGAAGTACATTACATATTCATCAAAGGGAAAAAATACACCAAAAGTATTTCACAATTCTAAATATCTATTCACCAAACACAGGGGCATCCAAGTTAGTAAAAGATACACTCACTACTACAGATAAAATCACATATTGACTCTCACACAGTCATAGTGTATTACTCTAATACCCCATTTTTGCCAATAGACAGGTTATCCAGACAAAACCAAACAGAGAAATACTAGAGTTAAAATCAGAAATCAGTGGACCTAGCAGATATTTACAGAACATTTCACCAAAACACAAAAGAATATACTTTCTTCTCAGCATCTGATGGAACTTTCTCAGAAACTGATTATGTACTTGGACACAAAGTAAACATCAGCAGATAGAAGAAAACTGACATAAAATTCTGAGTCCTATCTGACCACCACATATTAAAAACTGCCATCAACAACAGAAACAACAGAAAGTTTACAAATTCATGGAAACTGAACAACTCACTACTAAATGAAAAATGGGTCAACGGAAATTAAGAAGGATATTAAAAACTTAGAAGTGAATGAAAATGTAAACACAACATACCCAAACCTGTGAGACACAACAAAGGCAGTTCTAAGAGGCAAGTTCATAGCACCAAGTGACTACATTTAAAAAATTAGAGAGATCACATATTAGAAACTTAATGGTACCTTGAAACTCTAGAACAACAAGAAGAAATAATACTGAAACATAGTGGCTGGCTGGCTGGCTAACAGTCTTTACTGTATCTGATGATAGGTTTTAGTCTTTCAGCCTATTCATGTGGTAGGTTACATTCATTCAAGTAGATCTTGGAACCATCCCAGCATCTCTGTGATGAAGCCCACTTAATCATGGTGGATAACCTTTTTGATGTGTTCTTGTTTGCTGGTATTTTTCTAGGAGCCTCCCAGCCTGGAGTGGGTTGATATGAGACCCAGAGTCAGACTCTAGTGTAGCTTTAAAGACTGATGGTCTTCTGATGTTTTAGCTCTCTAACTATACCAAATGCTCTTTGATATCTTCTAAAAGATCCCAAAAACTTTCTTGTTCTTTCTGAGGGTAAAAAGCCAAGGCAATTAACACCTGTAGCCTAACAGCAAGGGGAGGGGAATGGAGGATGGGAGGATCTATCTTTGCAAATTGCATGACTCTAACTTTCAGCCTACTAGTTGAAGTTGCATAAAGGAAAGGGGAAACTTTGAAAAGTGATTTTATTTCTAAGTTGTAAAAAGTTTCCTATGAAAGCTCTCTAAGGAAAGGGGAGTAAGGGGGTCTAAGAAAAAGGGGATAAGCAGAATGTTCTTTTCTCTTTGTCCTGAGCACTTATATATCTTTCAAAATACATGATCACATGGTAAAAAGTTCATCACAAGTTTACACATCAATTCAAATCATAAATCGAATAAAAACAGAGAATGTTTACATGCATATCCATTAGGAGTAATTATCTGCCTGAACATTCATCACCCATCACAGCTCCACAGGTTCATGGAGAGTCAAAGTCATAACTAAGTTATTAGTGAAGTTTTGTATGGATAAATCCAGTTATCTTCTGTCCTAGCACCTATAATAAATGTTAGTTCCCTTTCTATGACCTTTGGCTTATGATTTTACAACCTTTTGGAATGTGTTCTTAGTAAATGCCTACTTGCTATCTCAGAAGCAGTTAACTCATGATACTAAAGTTTACAGAGTTCTCATTGCAATTTTGATTATTGGAGAAAACCTAATAGCAGTCTCGATATAAAAGAGCTAAATAGTTACTAATATAATTTTAAGAATTTAATAGGATCATCATTAAGGATTAAGGAATCATCTATTTGTCTATATAGCATCACTACAAGACAGTATATCTTGGTTGTTCTGCAGAGACCTGTTCAATACCTAGTGATTATTATATACATTTAATTATAATAGGGAAAGCATATTAATAGCAGAAATCTTTCTTAAAATGAATTTCTTCTGGACCTTGCCTATTGGAGCAAATTCGTCATGGATTATAATCCAAGGCAGACTTATCTCAGGAAGATCACCTAATATTTACTGGCTTCTCCTTTGATGGCTCCTGACAGTATTTTATTGAGCAATTTTGCTCAAATGAATATATTTCTTGATATGTACAATCTACCAAAGTTAAATAAGGATCAGAAAAATATTTCAAGCAAGCCCATGACCCACAAGTGAAATAAAAGCATAAGTAAAATTCTCCCTTCCCTCCTCCAAAAGCCAAGACCCTATGGATTCAGTGTATAATTCTACCAGATTTTCAAATGCCAACATTCCCCACGTTATTCCACAAGGTAGAAACTGAAGAAACATTTCCTAATTCTTTTTACAAGTCTATAATTACCCTGACACTTATTCCACACAAAACCCTACAAAGAAAGGAAATTTTAGACCAATATTCTGTTTTAAACACAGATGCAAAAATTCTCAATAAAATACCAACAAACTGAATCCAAGAATATCAGAAAAGATTATCCATAGTGATAATGTACCTTCATCACAGAGATGCAGGGATGGCTCAAAATATGTATATCAATAAGTGTAATCCACCACATAAACAGGCTGAAAGACAAACACCACATGATCATGCCAGTAGATGCAGTAAAGGCCTTAGACAAAATCCAATATCCATTCATGATTAAAGTCCTGGAGAGACTAGGGATACAAGGCATATATCTCAACATAACAGAAGTAATTTTCAGCAAGTCCACTGCCAACATCAATCTAAATGGAGAGAAACTCAAAACATTTCTACTAAAATAGAAATAAGACAAGGATTTCTACTTTCTCTATATTTATTTAATATAGTACTTACTTAGCTAGAGCAGCAAGACAACTGAAAGAGATCAAAGGGATACAAATATGGAAGAAAGAAATCAAAGTACCATTATTTGCATTTGATATGATTTTGTATTTAAATAACCCTAAAAACTACATGAGGAAACTTCTACAGCTAATAAACACTTTGAGCAAAGTAGCAGGATACAGAATTAACACACAACAATCAGTAGCCTTCCTATATACAGAAGACAGACAGACTAAAGAAGCAATCAGGGACACAGTACCTTCTACAGTATTCTCAAAATAATATCTTGGGGTGACTGTAACCAAGCAAGTGAAAGATTTGTACAATAAAAATGTTAAGATATTGAAGGAAGAAATTGAAGAAAACATCAGAAGTTGGAAATATCTTCCATGCTCATGGATGAGTAGAATTGAAAGAGTCAAAATGGCCATTCTACCAAAAGCAATCTACAGATTCAACACAATTCCCATTAAAATTCCAACCCAATTCTTCCCCCAAACTGAAAACACTGTTTTCAGCCTCATATGGAAATATACACACACACCTCAAGAGAGCTAAAAACAAACCTGAATAATAAAAGACATGTGGGAGGCATTACTATCCCAGAATTCAAGTTGTACTACAGAGCTATACTACTACTACTAGTAGTAGTAGTAGTAGTAATAATAATAATAATAATAATAATAATAATAAACATGATGTTAGAATAAAACAGATATATTGTCAAATGGAATTGAGTTGAAGACCCAGACATAAGTGCACACTCCTTTGGACACCTGATTTTTAACAAAGAAGCCAAAAATACACACTGGATAAAAAGCATCTTCAGCAAATGGTGCTGGTTAGACTAGATTGCTGCAGGTAGAAAATGAAAATAAATCAATATTAATCACCCTGCCGAAAACTGAACTTCAGGTGGATCAAGGACCTCCATATAAGGTCAAGTACCCTGAATCTGACAGAAGAGAGAGTAGGGAATAGGTTTGAATTCATTAACATAGGAAAAGACTACTCAAAGAGGACACCAATATCACAGCATTAAGACAGAAAATTAGTGAATGAGACCTCATGAAATTTAAGATTTCTGTATGACAAAGAACACCATCATCTGGACACGTTGACAGTATACAGAATGGGCAAAGATCTTTAGCAACAACACACAAGAGGGAAAGACTGACAGAGGGTAGAGTCTAAAACATATAAAGAACTAAAAATACCTAGACATCAAGAAAACAAATAACTCAATTAAAAATGGGGTACAGAAGTAAGCAGAGAGTTCTCAAAAGATGAATCACAAATAGCTGAGAAACACTTATAAAAATGTTCAACACCCTTAGTCATCAGGGAAATGTAAATTAAAACCACTTTGAGATTTTATCTCATACCAGTCAGATGGACAAGATCAATCAAATGAATGATATAGCCCATGCTGGTGAGGAATTGGGGAAAGAGGAACAATTATTGCTGGTAGGATTGCAAACTTGAACCGCACCATGGAAATCAGTGACACTTGCTCATCCATGTTCCTTGCTGCTCTATTTATAATAGCTAGAAACTAGAAATAGCTAGATGCTTATCAATTGATTGGATGGATAATGAAAATGGGATGTATTTATACAATGGAATGTTATTCAGCTGTTAAAAAATTCTAAATTATGAAATGTGCAGGTAAATGAGTATTGATAGAAAAAAATCAGACCTCAAAAGACAAACATTGTATGTTTTTTCTTATATGTGGATGTAAGGTTAAAGCCTTCAATGGGTATACTACAATCTGTGTGACCTCAGAGGTTTGATATGGAGTAAGAAAGTGGATGGAGGGGGTGATCTCCTAAGAAAAGGGTAATAGAATGTATTGTTTTGAAGTGACAGAGGAGATGAGTGGAAGACTAAATGGAAAGAGGGAAGGAATGGAGGGGGAAGAAAGAGGGAAGAAGTGACAGAATACAGAAACTGCTGACACTAAGGGCCAACTGAGAGGCCATATGGAAAACTAACACCATAGAAGCTTCCTAAAATATATACATACATACATACATACATACATACTACATATATACATACTTACATACATGAAAGAAATCTAATGGACTCACTAAACAACAAGGGAGACAATGCCCCAATCTTATACCACCAAGTAAAACCTTTAGTGCCAAGAGGAGTTAGTTACATCTAATTGAGTTATTGGTCAAAGGGGGACCAAAGAAACCCCCAAACATCTCAGGTTATTACGAAGGCTGTTGACTGCTCTCCCACTGATGGTAAGGCTCTATTGCTAAAAACAACACATACATTTCATCAAATGTGTAGGATTCCATCTGATACCTAACCAAAACCTTCACATCTGCTGACTAGCATTCATGGTACTGAAAGGTACTCTGCACACTACCAGAGGAGGAAGGTAAACATCAAGCCAGCTACAAACACTGTCTACCACGGTGTGTCTGCCTGCATGATAGTCAGTCAATAGTGGCACAAACGTTGGAAGAATCAATACTTTTTGGTTGAATTTAAGGCTCACTCAATGAGATGAAACCCATGCTTGACACTGCTTGGGTAGCCACAGCCACAGACCAAGGGGAAAACAAAGTGCCATTTGTTCTGCTAATGGAACATAGCAATACAATACATTCTATTATAGCCATGGATCAGTGCGTCACTCAGCCATTATCGGAGAAGCTGCTTCTTACAGTAGATGCAAACTAACCGAGAGACAGGCAAATGGACAATATGCAGAGAGTGAGAGATTTTGGAGCATTCTATCCTAAAGGGGATGTCTTCATCAGGGCTCAGGGAACTATGCAGAAAAGGAAACGGGGCAATTGTAAGAGTGAGAAGAGATGGGTGACTCCAAGCAAAGTGTCTTCCAGGCACAATAGTACTGATCCACATATCAACTTATGGAGACTGGCAGCATGGATAGAGCCTGCACAGGTCCAAGCCAGGGGGGTTGCCAGAACAGAGAGAGGAAATTGGGCACAGGCTCCCACCCTTAACCAAGAAACCATTTACACTTGACATCTCCTTGCAAAGGAAAAATTAGTTTTCTCTAAAAGAATGTTACTGAATATATTAACCACACTTCAGGGCAGGGTCTACGGCCAGAATTAGATGACCAACACAAAATGAAATCAATTTTATTTTTATAGACTTTGTGCCTCAAATTGCTTTGTTTGGACATTTTTGTGTCTTATTTTTCTTTTGTTTGTATATTTTTATTTCTGTTTTGTTGTGGGGATTGTGTGTGTGTCTGTGTGTTTTGCTCGCATATAGTGCATGTTAGGGTCTTGGTTATTTTGTTGTTTGTTGAGAGAGAGAGAGAGAGAGAGAGAGAGAGAGAGCTGCTGGGTAAGAGGAAAAACATGATCAGAGTATATTGTGCAAGTTTTTTTTTAATAAAAAATAGAAAAACGAAGGTATAATGATAGATCAGGAGATAGCTCAGCAATTTAGAGCACTTGCTTCCCTTGTAAAGGACCTGGGTTCAGTTTCTAGCACCTACACAGTGGCTCACAACCATCCATAACTACAGTTCCAGGGGATCCAATGTCCTCTTCTGACCCCCGTAGGCACCAGGCATACATATGGTGTGTATACATGTAGGCAAAATATTCATACACATAAACTAAAGGTAAAGCCTACAAGGGAAGAAGGATTGGTAAATAGGGAAGATCAACAAGCCTGGACATTTTTTTCAAAAAATATTTGCATAATTAAAAAAGAAAGTTAGAGGTTATAACTTCTGATATGAACTTACTCAAAGTACATAAAAAGAAAAATAGGAGATTTACCAAATCTTTTTAATACTTCAATACAAGATTAGCGAGGACATTCAATTTATGAAAATAGAATATTCTGAGGGTGGGAAATATTGCCATAAGAACAAAAATAGAATCCTTAAATTAAAATTTTAAATAAAGGCTACACAGAGAAAATTGAATCCTAAAGTAAATTGCTTTCGTGAATTAGAGGATGAGGTTGAAAAATTGTTCCAGGCACAGAAAAATATGCTTAACAAGATCATCTATATGTGAAAGAAAGACACTTAGAGAATACATTCAACACATCTACACCAGTTTAACAACATCCCCCCAAAGGGAAAACAGCCACAGAGAAGGTAACAAAGAAACAAATAAATAAAAACAACAACAAAAAAACCCAAAACAAAAAACATGAAAAAATATCCTAAGTTTCAAAAACTCTTATACCTACTAGCTATCAAGTAAAATTAGGGTTGACTCCCACACTGAGCCCAATCCACTTTTCCTCCTACACTTAGGCAAAGCCAAAAAGTAAACAAAACATTATCTGGAAAGGGAGCAGATAAGTGTCTCAGCTCACTGCCTTTTCCCCACACTAAGTGCCAGAAGATAAGGAGGAGAGAGAGAAAACATTGAGAGGAAAACATTGTTACTCAAGGATTTATCTGTGACCTGCAGACGTAGCTCAGTTGGTAGGGTGCTAGCCTAGCATGCAAGAGGCCTTGATTGAGTTCAGCGCCCGACACTACATGAACTGGGCAGGGTGGCACACCTGTGAAATTCCAGTACTTTGTGGGTGGGAGCAGGAAGCTCTGAGGTTGAAAGTCATCTCTGACTATCTGAGATACAGGAAATATCTATCCTCAGAAATTAAAGACATCATAAAATTTTGTTCTTTCTGGGGGAAAAATTCCTTGAAGATGCCTGATAACAGAAGTTAAAACCAAACCAAAAGCAAACCCATACTAGTTGGAATAGTCCAGAGCACTATAGGCTTTTCAAAGGATGACACCATAAGAGTATTACTGTTCAAAGAATTTCTGCTAACATTGTAAGCATTAAAAGGTTTAGTAAATGTTCAGCTACCATGAATGAATCATATGTGAGCAATAAAAGTCTCTTACAGAAAGATGAAACAAAGATATACTTTAGAGTCAATTTGAAGAAAAGGTAGATGGCAAAAGCAAAAATAGAATAAGAAAAGAAGAAAAGATTTCAATCTAATTGGTAATCAGGAAATGAGAAGCTAAAGATATACCAGTCTGTGTCTACCAATATGATTGCTGATGATCAATCAGTGTGTGTGATATTACCAAAGGATTAATAACTAGGGAAATAGGAACTCAGTCTACAGTAGGATTTTTAAATTGGACTAATACTATAAAGAATTCCGCAATAATGGACCAAGTTGAGGATTTTTGCTTCTGTATACCCAAAAGGCAATTGCAAATATACCCTGGCATTAGTTGCAATAGCAGAAAGTTAGAAACAACTTATATTGCCATCAGAAGAAAGGCAGAGAGACAATAGTGAAGCAGTGAAGCACACAATTGACTAGTGTATGTGTGTGTGTGTGTGTGTGTTACAACTAATGAATTACATTTGTGAATCAACCTCAGTAAGAGGTCCGCAAACTTTAAGATGGTATGTATACCATGTGTCCATGTACAGTTCAGCAGCTCTCAAAGCCATACAGGCATTTATACAAACTGCATGGACCTATAGAAGCAGCTAATCACAATGAGAGTGAAGTAGAGATGTACAGAATCTGTCATAGCCATTGCCTGGGAAGGATAGGCCAGAGAGCTTTGGGAATGTGCATTGCAGCATGGCGTTTTGTTTTCCATAATATTCCTCCTTTACTAAAATCTAAATCACCTAGAATGCTAACATTCATTAATTCTGAAGAACAAGCATGTGTGTTTTTATTTTGTTACTCTTTTTTATTTAAAACCTTTCGCACACACCCCGACGTGGAATAAATATCCTACCTTATGTTTTTATAACAAGAGTTCTGCTGGAAGATTGACAGATGGGTTTCTGGAGTGGAGGAAGGAACTCCATAAAACTATTCTGAAAATGTTTTTACACAGGCTATACCTGTGTTTTGTTTGGAGAGTGGACAAAAACTCAATCTCTTTAAAAGTACTTAGCAACGGTTTTCATTTGCTCAGTAGCTGAATAGTGCTATTGGTATTTAGCAGCTGGGCGCAGAGATTCTGAATATACTACAAATCACACTCGTGCCTCCACACAATGAAGAGTTGACCAACTCCAAATGCCAATTATGAGCTAGGAATTGTGTTCCATAGAGCATAATATAAAAACGTGCCAGTCATTGTTTAAAGAGGTAAACACGTTCTTTTCTTTATGTAACAGGAAGTCTGGGCGGTTGTTGGCACTGGCTCAGTGTCTCAAGGATGTTAGGATCTGGCTCACCATGTTCCTGATTGTCTTTCCTCAGTCTCTTAATGGATGCTGAAGCTTTAAGGCACCAATTCCAGTGTCCAAACAAATCAGAAGGACTGCAGGAAGAAAGGGTAATTCTACATTTTGAAAAAGCAAGCAAGCAAACAACAACAACAAAACGTTTCTAGAAACTTCCAGTAGAGTTTTACTTAGATGTTCCTGAACCACAAAGCCTACCTTGTCTATTTTAACAGTTTAGTTTGGGGCTTTGTAACCTTGGTACTAGAAAGAAGTATAGAGTTTGGAATGAACATTGAGTCAGTCAATTCATAGCCCTGGCTGCAGAAGTGAATAGGTTAAAATTTTAAAAAACGGGTGTATCAAAGTTCAGATAGGAAAATGCCACTTTGTGTTTAAATCAAAGGGGTTTTTAATGTAGAAAACTGACTACATGTGCCATATCACTAGAGAAACTAAGCAGAAGGAGGCAGCCTGGATACTGTAACTTCTTTTTTATTATTATTATTATTTTTTTATTAGATATTTTCTTTATTTACATGTAAATTTCTCCCTTCCC